>NC_136938.1:20306510-20333243 GCF_949987615.1 Pollachius pollachius | reverse complement strand
TCTCTCTCTCTCTCTCTCTCTCTCTCTCTCTCTCTCTCTCTCTCTCTCTCTCTCTCTCTCTCCCCTGTGCAGAAATGTCAGTCTACACTCAGCGGCAGGGTGCAGCCGTGGTGGAGATTACGGTCAGATAATGCCTGGAGAAAGGCATCGTTTTCAGGCAGAAGAGACGCTCCCGTAATGCCACCAAACATGAAGCCGACAAACAAGGGAGGGCAGTGCGTGTGTCCGCCTGCGTTCTGTATGCAGCTCAGAAGGGCTTAGGTCTGTGTCCAGAATGCAAACAGAATAAAAACCTCTTTCAAGGACAGGAGGGGTTGGCTTCTGCAGTCAGCGGCCCGCACTCCCTGGCTCCACGCCCCTTTCCTCTGAGGGAAAAGATTATTTAGCCTATTTCTCCAACTTTGACAATGTTCACTGCATGAACAACTTTCCTGCTTGAATATCTTAGGATGCGCATTTAAATAGAATAATAAAATAAATATAGTAATGCATAATGAAATAGGCCTCCCCAGAGAGACTGGATGCTTGTGAAAACAGTTGGAACACATCCTCAAGTTCACTCATTGAAACTCGACTATTCTTTTATTCAATGCACTCACAAAGACAAGCCACTGTGTCTCTCATTAAACCCACACATAATATGTTCGGGGATTCAGTGATTTGTGACTGTTATCTGTTTCTTCTCCGAGTAGCACCATACTGTCTGGCACTACGCTTGGTTAACAAGCTTTCTAGTTACCTTTGCTACGACCTTAAATGTATCAAGTTGTTTTACAATCCCATTTACTTCCATAGTGCATTGAGCCAAATCTTGCTCCCTCAACTCATTTGTGTTTGTGTTTGTGTGACCGTGTGCGGGCACGCATCTGTGTGTGCATGCGGACACGAGTATGTGTGTGTGTCTGTTTGTGCTACACACGGGTCCCTGGCCTCAGGTAATGTAAAAGCAGGAGTCGTGTTATACAATGTTGATTTTTGGCCAGCATTAATACTCCCTTTTGTCAATCACACAGTAGAAAACCCTGTTCCAGATCTTTGCCTTTTCTCTCTTATTTTCTTCGTAAACACTTGCAATCTGGTGGCCCAGCGTGCCAGTGTGTACCATGTGCTCACGTAATGAGTTCAATTACAGCCGTTCTGTCTCTATCTGTTCTTAGCCAACCAATAATGACAAAAGCTCCACAAGAACAGAACCATTGACTGTTTTGTGTGTATGCTTCACAAGACTCGTCTTTCACATAAAATGTCTTAATCAATGCTTTATTTTTTGTTTGGCCCTTAAAAAAACACACACATATATATATATATATATATATATATATATATATATATATATATATATATATATATATATATATATATATATATATATATATATATATATATATATATATATATATATATATACATATATATATATATATATATATATACATATATAACCAAACTCTATGCGTTACATGTGACTGCTTCTGAAGAAGTTTGTGCTATGTTGTTTTCATCAGCCGAGTGTGGAGGACCCATCTCCGGAGCCATATCTGGCCGTATTCTGTCTCCTGGTTACCCTGCTCCTTATGACAACAACCTCCACTGCACCTGGACGATCGAGGCGGACACCGGCAAGACCATCAGGTACTCACAGAACTCCTCACTGAGTCCCTTCAAAGTCAATGCGTTTCATTGCCACTGGAGTTCACTGAAAGGTCCGCCATACTATCCGACTGCAGAGGCTTCTGTTGACGTCTTATTAAAAACACACCAAAGCAAAAGTAGCAATTCAAGGTGTTAAATAATGTCAATCCAATACCATCTAGTGTGAGGTCAAGAATATATTGTATGATATATCTTCTATTTATGGTCCTGGATGGCCCTGGAGTTTTAATTGGGATGTGGTCTGATCTCGAACGTGTTTTCTCTCCTCTGTGTATCTTCTTCAGTCTCCACTTCATAGTGTTTGACACCGAGGTGGGCCATGACATCCTGAAGGTGTGGGACGGTCCATCCGGCCCTTCAGAGGGGGGTATCCTGCTGAAGGAGTGGTCCGGCCCGGCTTTACCCGAGGACACCCATTCAACGTTCAACATCCTCACCCTTCAGTTTGATTCCGATTACTTCATCAGCAAGCAAGGGTTCTCAATACAGTTCTCAAGTAAGTGACCTATTGATAGCCTTTTGAAACTCTTTTGAGTACTTGGACCTGAAATACTATAACACAGAGAATGTTTTCCCTTATGCGGTTGAATGTGTGAGCACAATTAAGCACTGCGTCCGTATGCTCCTCGTAAAAGAGGTCTCAGCAGGCTGTCTGATAGTTCAACAGAGCGGTGGGAACCAACTTACAAAACGCTGTGCATACAAGTCCAATTATATACCAAAATAAAGTGGCTCCCCTATTACTAATATAGTGTTGATGGGCGTGGCTTTGCGGTCTCTCTCTCTCTCTCTCTCTCTCTCTCTCTCTCTCTCTCTCTCTCTCTCTCTCTCTCTCTCTCTCTCTCTCTCTCTCTCTCTCTCTCTCTCTCTCTCTCTCTCTCTCTCTCTCTCTCTCTCTCTCTCTCTCTCTCTCTCTCTCTCAAGCAGCCCCACACAGGCACACTTGAGCGGGTGAGTGTGCGGCTGGCTGAGTGTAGAGACTAACAACACCGTACTGTGACAACGGGCCATTGCCTCGCGGGGGCTGCCATGCCTCTGCAGAGCGCTTGTTTCGCTTCCTGGACCAAATGTCTCAGCCGATCAACGCCTGAAGTCTAAATCGAATTTAGGGATTAAAGCCTGTTAGAAACACTGTGCATTGTTGCGTGTGTGTGGATGCGAGTTGTGTGTGTGTGTGTGTGTGTGTGTGTGTGCGGCTCCGACTAGGTTATCGATTATGTCGAATAACAGATGCCGACGGTTTTGTGGGTTTCCGATTGACATTGACACAGTGATTAAGTTAGGCGGGACGTAAAACGTTCCCCTTGCTGCCACAGCCTCAGCATAATGCCAGAGTCTAAAAGTGGCTGCGTGAGTCTGTGGCAGATATGTGTGTGTTTACTCTTTAATATGCATTGTCATTGTCCTGTCATTTGCAAGGCCCCACAGGGTCCACGCTCAAAGTTTGGGAAATTATAAAGTTGCAGTGTGAAAACTTTTACGAGTGCTGACTCATCTCGGGTCAGTCGTTTCAGTGAGGCAGGCAGGATGTTTTCGTTACCTGGGAAAAGTGGATCCATGACTTGAATTGGATGGGATTTAATTGTCCAATATTTTAGGATTCCCAGAGTTTCACCATGTTGGAAATGCATATTTATGGATGGAAGCACATCTTGAACATTTTGAATTGGAACAGCTCCGGTGTGGAATATATATACAGTATGTGTATTTTTTATTGTGTAATTTAGGAGTTAAATTATTGTCACTTCGTATTTTTATTTGATTGATTCATTTTGCAATTAAAAAATGCCTTCTTGCCGAGCAAGCGGCCCAACTCAGACGTATAGAAACTGAACGAATGCCATTGTTTAGTAAGCTGGTTCAACACATTGTGCTTAGCTGGAAGCTTACAGCAGAGGATTAGTTCTAAACATCCCGGTATGGTTTGGAAGGCGAAAAGCAATCAAAGTGTCGGTCCGATGAATTGTTAAACCGGTACCACTGTGATCTTACTGTCTCCAGGTACACTTTCACAAAGTCGTGGGTAAAACCTTTGATAAAGTTTATATTTCTATTTTCATCCTTGTCAATTTTTAAGGTTATTCCTTTAGAAAGCCTTTTTTGTTATGAACACAAAACACGCATAACAAACAAAGACACACACACACACACACACACACACACACACACACACACACACACACACACACACACACACACACATAGACACAGGTAAACACATTTCCTTTCCTGCTGTTTAATTTATGTTTAACACCACCCTTGCAATTGCAAATATTTACAACCAATGTTTACGCATATTACCGCTTTCTCTTCTTTTTGTTTTCTCATCTGCTTAAACACATGCACACGCACACACCAGACACACACACACACACACACACACACACACACACACACACACACACACACACACACACACACACACACACACACACACACATATATTTAGATAAAGACATATTTACACCTACCAATTCTTGTGGTTTCTAATCAAACCACAGTTGTTTCATTACTATGGTAATGACTCCATATATTTACCCCCACATTGATTTTATGAAGGAAAGACAAAAGTTACCGTGACAATGGTGTTATTTAAAGTCTTTTTTTTCTATCAAATGGTTAATTGAAGCATAGACAGACACAACAGCAAGGTGTCTTCTCTGTGCGGATCTCCTCCCCCCATCAGTCTCTCTGGAATATCACGATGATAAACGTATCAATACACGTCATCTGTCTGTTCACCAAAATATCATTAAAAAAGGGACAGGATGTACAAGGGATGTGTGTTCTCGTTCACATGGAAGGCTGCCCCTAAAAGCAACCAAACTAGACACCATCCATGCCGGAACACAGTGACAGCCATATAAAACACATTAAAGGGATACGCCGTCGTCACGCGCGTGGCCTTGAAGACGTCGAATCAACCATGGACTTCCGTGGGGAAAGTGATCCAATCCGTTGTGTCTCAATCTTCTTGTTATTCCGTGCTTTGAACGTCGCCAAAACAGTGGGTCAGTGGGCCCTTGTCAATCCCGTCGATGGCAGCTGCTTCCAAAATGTGTTCATTAGAGGGGAGGTCCGACATCGCCGCGAGATGTAATTCAATGTAACAGAGCTGTCATTTAAAACACACAACAAAACCAGCCATGTCAAAGCTAGACTCCCTTCTTTGATACGTCTGTATCTGAACTCTGTCAATCTCATTTATCAGGGGTGTTTTTAGTCAATTATAGCGTTATAGCAGGTGTCGCGATGTGTGTCGTATTATGAACTCTGTATTCTATTGTTTTCCCCCTTGGTAGCAGGATAATCAGTAGGCAGGTGAGCTGGTGACTTAACCACAGTGTGCCCACCTATGTAGTCTAGTTGTTCTCTATCCCCAGGTGCCATTGGACTGCGTAAGCTCCTTAATATGCGGACGCCATGCTGAACAACACATCGGCACACAACTACACATCTTGCAACCTCCCCTTCGCTTAGTCTCTGTTCCTTTGTACTTGATTCATGTCTGTTTGTTTCTTCCCGTTTTTTGCCATGTATGTCTGTCTACCCTTTCTCCATTTAGAGGTCGAGTTATTCAAATGTTTTCTTGAATACCTTGGAACATCCAAATCTAATAATTGACCTCTCTCTCTCTCTCTCTCTCTCTCTCTCTCTCTCTCTCTCTCTCTTTCTCTTTCTCTTTCTCTCTCGTTCTGTGTGTGTCTCTCTCTCCCGCCTCCATTTTGTGTTTTTTTTTTTTTCCCCCACCCCTTCAGCCACCACAGCGACCACCTGCAACGACCCGGGCATCCCGGTGAACGGCTCCCGGTACGGGGACAGTAAGGAGCCGGGCGACAGCATGACCTTCCAGTGTGACCCTGGCTACCAGCTCCAAGGGGAGGGCACCATCACATGTGTGCGCCTGGACAGCCGCTTCTACTGGCAGCCTGACCCGCCCACATGCATAGGTGGGGTACCTGTCTCGCCTTCCTTCCATCTATCCTTCATCCATCTGTCCATCCACCATCCACCCAGCCGTCCATCCGTCTGTGCCTTTTTTTCGAATTACATCCGCAGATTGTTTGCTTTTCCCTGGGTCACTTCCTCCACCTCCTCCCTCGGGACTCCAGGCTTCTCCCTGCCTCCCCCCAGGCTAGACAGGGGGTCTGTCAGTGAAGCTCGGCTGCCTGGCTCTCGTCCCATTGGCTGTGTTTGGTAGAATATCGTCATGGGATTTCATGAGCAAAAGCCTGGACACGCTTCAAGCGGAGAAGAGTCGTCTCCGTCGCCGTATGTGTTCCATTGCCAGTCGCATGCCCTCCGGTGAGGCTCCCCGGCCATCATCAGGAGAACGTAGAGGTAGAAAAGGTGGGGGAACCACAGATTCCCCCATTATATATTAAGTCGACTTTGTCAGCCTTTCCTCCTCGTCACCGAGGTCCAATCAAGCTCTTGCTTCCTCACCGCAGCTATCGAACCTCCCGGATGTAAAAAGTCTCACAAATCCACTTTCAGGGGCTATCATTTATTCATGAGATCCCATGCTACCTGAGCGCCCCCTCCTGAGACCATCCCTAGCCCCCCAACCCCCTAGCATCTGGAGGCTAAAGGACATCTTCTACCATGGGGGGGGCAGGACCATCGCCTCAGGTCACAGACAGAAAGGCACATCGGCTTCACACGGCTTCCCAAGGACACCCTGAGTCACAAAATGATGAAGAGGAAGGGAACTTTGTTCAACGCCACATCACCCGCAAATGAGATGCCACCTTTGTCGCACCTCGGACTGCGTGATGCATTTAAGGTTGCAGTAATCGGTCAAACGGGACAATGGTGCGGAGACAAAGATTCCCCACACTATTTCCCCACTATCCTCCTTCAGACCCCGTAGCTACGAGGGTAAGACCCCATAGCCGGTGCAGACTGCACCCGTTATATATCACGCTTGAAACGGCACACACACACAAGCAACCCTTATCTCAGTAAAGGACCCATAGGGAGAGTGTCTCGGGTCACTCTCTCACAGCCTTACTTCGCTTTAAAAAACTTGAAAAAGAAATACAGCCGGTGGCTTTGGGAAAACAGCCTCAGCATGCAGATCTCAAGGCCGGGGCCCCTGCATTTCAATATTTGGAATGCACTCGGGCCAACTGTACCCATCTGACTTTTTGTACTCCCCCTTTATAACATTCTGCTACAGTTGAAAAGGAGAGTGGGGAAAAAAAACGCTTTCCTTCCCCATTCTCTCCTGGAGCCCTCCAGGGTGGTAGCCGCCATGGCCCACTGTGAAACACATTACACTGCTCTCCAGATTGGCCCCCCTCCCAAGCCCCTCATCCCTATGTAACTCTTGACCAGGAGCAGGAGCTCATCCATCTTGTTTGCCAGTGACCTCACGTTTCAATACACGGAAGCTAAAGGTGTAAATCTCCTCCCCTTTTCTCTACCCTCTTTTACCTTAGACAATTTACACTTTCCCTCAGTTGCTGTCCACACACACACACACGCACGCACACGCACACTTGCATTCACTCAAGCACACGCACACAAGCACTCACACAAATACACACACGCACGTACGAATCACTGGGCCTCCGGACAGCATCCTCTGGCCTTGTGACAACCGCTTACTCACAGGAGTAAAACCACTCAGGAAACAAAGGCCTGTTGATGAGCGAGAAAACATTAGCGTGAGGCCTTTAGCTTCCGCCCTACATGAAATGGCTCAAGAGCCGAAAATGTGTGTCTGTGTTTGTGTGTGTGTGTGTGTGAGTTTGTGAGTGTACATGTCTGTGTACGTGTCTATGTGTAAAGAATCTCTCACTGCATTTGAGATGCATGATTTTCTATTCCCAACTACTCACTGACGCCCTCTTACTCCCTCTACCTCAGTGCTCTGGAACATCATGTGCGGCCGTTTGCTCTTTCTTCCTTGCTGTGTTGCTCTCTCTCTCTCTCCCTCTCGCTCTCTCTCTCCCTCTCTCTTTATCTCTCTCCCTCCCTCTTTCTCTCCCTCGTTCTCTCACTCCCTCTCTCTCCCTCTCTCTCTGTCTCTCTCCCTCACTCTCTCTTTGGCTTGCCCTCTTTTTCTCTCTTTTTTTCTCTTGATCTCTTGCTCTGTTGCACTCTCTCTGACTGTATCTCTACCTCTTTCTGTCACTTTATTTCCTCTCTTCAATGCCTATGGAGTTAATGAGTGGTCTAACCTTCTCTCACTTGATATTTCTTGTTATTAATAGTAATTTTGCACTATTAACTCCCCCTCCGCTAACATGTGATTGAACCTTAAACTACCCATGACCTCTCTGTTTGCCTCTCTCTCTCTCTGTCTCTCTGTCTCTCTGTCTCTCTCTCTCTTTTTTCTAATACATACACTTCTATTGTACTTCTGCTTCTCTGTGTTGCACTCTCTCTGTCTCTCAGCAAACACCTCTATTTTTGTATCCGTTTATCTCTCTCTCACTCTGTCTCTCTCTTTTTATTCTCTCTGTCCCTCTTACTCTCTGTCTATCTCTGTTTTCTATCTCACTCTCTTTCTCTCTCTTTATGTTTTGTTTTTCACTCTTTATGTCCCTCTCTCTGTCTCTCTCTCTACTTTGTCTCTCCCTCTCTTTCTGTTCTGTTTGTCTTTCTCTCTCTCATTCGATCTGTTCTGTCTGTCTCACTGGCTCTCTGTCTCTCTCCCCAGCGATGTGTGGTGGTAATGCCAGTGGACCATCAGGGGTGATTCTTTCTCCTAATTACCCCCAGCCCTACCCTGCGGGGAAGGAGTGTGACTGGCGAGTCCGAGTCAACCCCGACTTTGTCATCGCTCTCATCTTCAAAAGGTAGCCTGCATACTCAACATCGAAATTAGTAGTCAATAAGCTTATATGCAAACCACAATGTCAAGTTGTACCTCATAAAGTTGACAATGATATGCGCCCCACATGTTTTTTCGGCCATTTTAATATGCTCTTCAATATCAAACAAACTACAATATGATATAATTCCATGATAATCCATCCATGATAGTCCATTCGGGAAAAATGCTAAACATGTTGAAGCACTGTCTTAGGATCATTTATTTATAAGCTTTTTTTTGTAGTGTTCCCTTTTTTTGTTAATCACCGATGAAAGGCGAACTTTCGTTAGAACATAATTATCAACATGAGAAAAAAAGTGGAATTCCAACCCAAGTGTCCCGATTTGTTGATGAAATCTATTTTCAGACATTTCAAGGTATTATTATTAAGGGAGGGGGGGGGAGAAATTGCCGTTATATCTTGTATACTGGAAGAAAGGAGAATCCAGGAGAGACAAACCTAAAACTTAATCTAGTTTGAATCTTGGCAAAGACAATTCAAGACAACATATTGGTTCTCGTTCACACTGCGACTCTGAGTTACAACGCATGTTTCAAGCAAAGTTTTTGCCTCACAACTTTACACAAGGAACCCCCTTTTCTCTATCGTTTTCTTAAGGTTTTTTCTGGATCGCCTCTTAGATTCACCATACCCACGGCATACACATGGCATAATGGGCCCATGATCTCTTGTAGTTCAAGTAACTTTAACCCTTTGCAGTCTTGTTGGCGGAGATGAGCAGGCGCTGTGGTATATCCAAAGGCCCATTCCTATTGAACTTTACAATTTTTAATATGCCGTGTAACATAAATGGTTAAGGAAATCTAATTTAGACAAGCAAGAAATATCACACCATTTTTCTCACTGGAAATTGACATTAAAATATATGAGGTTTAGAAACACAGTGAACTTGGACAACCTTTGGTAAATTATGCTTGGACTTGGCATTTGAATAATAGACAATTAGAGGTTATTAGGTGCTGGATTGGAGTGTGGCAGTAGCTGTCATGCTAACATTTGGCGTCTTGCTTTGACTATAATGATACATTTTTTCTTATCAATGTATTACGGACATACGTTGAAGGTTAATGCCACATTTTATCATCGTGAGGAAGATTAGGTCATAGGCGCACTGGACAAAACAGGTTTCCTTATCAATATATGTATATCCACTCATTAATTTATTCATTAATTTATACACAGAGAAAAAAATCCTCTTGCATTGAGGTATCATTTAAAGTATAGAAAATCTATACTTTAAATGAACTGTGTTTTTGAAAGAGTCACAGATAATCACTTGTTCAGGCTTATTTTAATGTTTTAATTGATTTACTTTTCAAGGATAAGGGCATGTCAACCATACAAAACCGAAATATTTATATTCCAACAGTATCCTGCTTCTCTCTCTCTCTCTCTCTCTCTCTCTCTCTCTCTCTCTCTCTCTCTCTCTCTCTCTCTCTCTCTCTCTCTCTCTCTCTCTCTCTAAAGCCTGCAGTGTTTAATACAACACACCTATGGCATTGTAACACACATACACAAACATTGGTGCCCTATAACTAAAGGTTAAACCCTGAAAAGTAAATCTAAAGCAGTCCTGGGATAGAAAGCTTATGTACACACTTGCACTGTGCAAACATGCTCTATGTATGTGCCGATGGATTTCAGTATATAAGGACTAGCATTCAGTGCTAACATAGTAGCATAAACATTACAATGATCATTACAATGAATGCTTGTACAGGAAAATCATACGTAATTCTTTCTTTTTCTCTTTCCCTCCCTCCTTTTTTCCTTCCTTCCTCCCTCGGTCCCTCTCTCCGTCCCGCCTCCTCTCCCTTCCTCACTCAAGTTTCAACATGGAGCCAAGTTATGACTTCCTGCATATCTACGAAGGGGAGGACTCTAATGGTCCATTACTAGCGAGTCTCCAAGGCAACCAGGCCCCTGACCGAATAGAGAGCAGCAGTAACATTCTTTTTCTGGCGTTCAGGTCTGATGCCTCATTGGGCATGTCCGGCTTCGCCATCGAATACAGAGGTAATTAAACCACTGACTTTTGGCTAAACGGGACCTTTGGTATCCTTTGGATTTTATTTTTCAGTAAAATGCTTCGATGTGCACACAATTGTCTGAATGTGCAGACCTCATCGTATTTTATATTAAAAGCTAGTACCAACAATATTGGATGATTATGATTTGAACCAGACCTAATATAAAATTGACTGGAATGGATACATTCAAAGAGCACTGTTCCAGGTGCATGTACCATTGTGTAATAGTGGTGTCTTGCTCGAGGACACTTGAGCAATGACAAGAGGAGTCATGGTATAACACCAGCAACCCTTCAGTTCCTAGTCCACTGACCACCTCTGGAGTACTGCATAATCTGCATTATAAACAATGGAATAACACACTTTCTCAGACAGCGATGCATATCACTGTATCTAAGGTCACCTTTATTTGGATTTAACGATGACATTAGCGTGCTAGTCATTAAGTCAAGCCTTGCAACATGATCCTCTCAATGGTTATAGCCATACATGTGGGAAAGTAACAAAACAACAAACTAACATCCACGGAAGACCCAAAAATCACTTTTAAGAGTGATGTTATTAAGTTATTAAGATGAGGTATAATCACCCACTCAAAGCAGCCATTTAGACATAATATAGGGCTTTCAGAACCCAATCTTCAAAGACAATTATCTCCACCCAGGCAACATTTTAGCATGCAACTGTTGAAACAGATACCAGACAATTCACCAATTAAGGGGGCTGGTATCTATTTCTTTAAATAAACCATGACTTTTTCCGGATATCGTTTCTGATTTATTAAGACGTTAAGTATCTAGAACATTCACTTACCACGCCATCATACCTCCGCAGTCAGCTGTAGTTACAGCTGTTCCCTATCAACTTGTCAAACCATACCATCATGCAACTCCATGATGTATGTACACACGTTTTAATGAGCTGTCATGCAAGTGCGTGTGATACGCTATCTGGTAAACAACCGGGGCAGCGCTCCAGAATGTTTCTAAATAGTTGGGGAATGGGGTATGCGTATGTGGTTTCATGGTCAATATTGCTTAGCATTCCAATGAGCTGAAAACTGGCAGGTACACAAATATCCAATACAAGTTTGTAAGGAAAATCACAGGTACCCTATCTGTACCATCTAGTCATCCAAGCTTGTGCTTATTCAGGTGTTTTTCTTTCCCCTCACCCTGCCTCGTTTTAATTAAAAAGTGATTATCTTCCTCCTTACAATCTGTCTCCCTCTCCCTTCCTCCCTCTCTTTCCACTACTGTGCGCCTCTCTAGCTGTAGCTTTCATTTCCAATCAGATTCAAATGAGACCAAAAGCATGTTCATGTTTTATTGTATTTCTATCAGACATCTTTTATGTCCTGCTCTCCAACTCTCTCATCAAACCAATTTTGGTTGGATGACGGAAGAAGCAAACAAGCTAAACGAATGCAAATCCCATTTCTGCTCACCCCGTTCCTTTCATGTTCCCTTTTAAGATTTACACAACAAGAACATAACTATTTAAAGTTAAAGGCTGGTCATTTAGTAATTCCCTGAACCTTGAGAAAAACCTTCAGAATGTCATGTTTCATACTGATGATATCCATGTCATGTTGTTTTTTTTGTAATTCATAGCAGAATTTAGTTCTCTGTATGCCGCTCAAAGTCAATCAAAACGTGTGAGAAGTTTTCATTGGGCAAGGACCAGTGACTATTCAAAAGACAGGATACTCAAGAATAAAACGGCACAAACAAGAATTGCATCTTACCCTTGAGGAATGCAAACTTTCAATCACCATCTTTTTCAAACTATTCATCCATTCACTTCATACATCCAAACAGTCTTTTGATTTAGATTAATCTTCCCTGCTCTGAAGGTTAGCAACCACTGAAGCAGTGCCACTATTTACAGAGACAGTCCCAGCCTACCCCGAGTATGTAGATGTATATTGCCAAAGATTTAGGGATTTAATTTTCCTCATGCTACCTCTATTGCTTTTAAAATGTTGGTGGTAAACATTTTCACATGACCCCCATGTTTGTCTTTTGTTCCGGTATAAGGTGCCTTATTTCAGGATTCTTTAATGGATTGTCTTGGCTTGCATTCAAACACGATTCATCCGTTATTCTATTTTTTTTTGTGTGTGTATGCAATGTATAGTGAAGCATGGCTTTTCTTTTTAGTTTATTTTACAGCAGGACCTTTTCTTGCCAGGAAATGGCTTTGGTAGAGGGATGGGAAGGCACTTCTGTTCTTCTCAGAGCACATTCATTCTATTCACCCATCTGTATTAATATCACTCAGATCTGAACTGCACTGAACCATTCTCTGTTATACGGTCACTAGGTGCCAGTCGGTTCTTTTCTTTTCTTTCGGTAATTACTACATTGTGTCCAACTTTACCCTTTTTCGACTGGCTTCAACTGGTCTTTTTATTTTACTTTTGAATCATTGAATTTCTCCTTTGTTCATTCTTACACGAAAACCTTTCCCGCTCCCAACAGAGAAACCGAGAGAGGCGTGTTTTGACCCCGGTAACATCATGAACGGGAGCCGAACAGGCTATGACTATAAGCTTGGCTCCCAGGTCACCTATAACTGTCACCATGGTTACACCACCATGGGCGGGGCCACCATCACCTGTGTCCTGGGGCCTGATGGGAAACCAGTGTGGGATAAAGCCCTTCCGACGTGCAAAGGTAGGATACACGTGCCAGGTATGCCTCAATTGGTTTCACTTGGAGTGTGAACATTACACGTTGATGTTGAACGCATACGCACATCATTGGAACATCTGCTTGATACGAAACACCTGCATATATTTCATGCATATGTTGGTAATGCTTGAATACCCCCTCATGCAGACTCTGACTGCATACATAAAAGAAAACGATAATGCATCATATAAATATATATATATATATATATATATATATATAGTCAATATATGTTTTTATGCATAGCTTTGGCAAGAAGATTAATGATGTAACCTGATGTTTTTTGTTATTATCCAATAAACACAGACAAAATATGCAGTATTTGAGTGTGAGAATGAATAGTGTGGGAAGTGGCAAAATATGTATGCTTGAATGGTCCGAGCATCACATTAATTTTAAGTCGATTGTTTGTTTCTTAACTCTATGGTCCTTACAGTCCATGTTTCTTTTCGACTGCCCGACACTAATACTGTACAAGCAACTCAGGGCTTTTGGCATAATGCCTCATCCTTGACCAAAATCTTTTCATGTTCTCGTCTATTCACAACAACATTTTAATAAGAGAGGCTCTGGTTCCCCATGAATATGTGGCCGCGTCAACTTTCCTCACATTCTGCTAAAATTAGATGGGGAAGAAAAAGCTGTGCTAGAGGCGATGTAATCAACAGCGTTCCAAAACAACAATAAATCCTGGCGAACCCGGGGCGGGTTGATCAATATGAAGGCTCACGGGGGGACCCCGGTTTGGTGACAGTGATGGATTCCGAAAAGATTCGCTAGAGCCCGAATATTATTGTTCAAACTGTGTTTGGATGGCGTTTGGAGGTGGAGGGGTAATCGAGATTAAAAAGATGGTTAATATTCTATTATTAGCTCCATGATGACAAAGCTAAATTTGTTTTCATTGTGTAGATCTTACCCCCACTTAATGTTGTGTTTCTATATATTTTTTTCTCACTTCATGTGTAGGAATAAAACGTTTTTAGAGACAAATTGATTTTTAAGAAAATTATATATTTATTATAAAGAGAAAAATACACTTTCATTTGTCAAGGATAAAACTCTGTCCCCTTAAAAAGTTTCCTTCCTCAAATGATTTGACTGAATTTTGAAAAGCCAAACCTAATTATCACCACAAGGTGTTGAGGAAAGTACAGCGATGGATTTTGAAACGTTATTCAAATGTGTTCATTACGATAGCAACACCTACCATAGTTTGTCATGGTTTTTCTTTCATAAATACAATGCAAATCATACACTATTCAGTCAATAAAACACACATTTTCTCTGCGGCATCGGCACGCTGAGATAATTATAACAGCTAATTACGACTGGATATTTATGAATGTCTTCATCATGCAGAAAAAATATATGAATAGTATTAAAAATCTCTTGAAACTCATTGGCCATCCGGCATGATAGATGGCACTGCTGGAGTCAGCTCCACGCCCTATTGTGTGTGTGTGTGTGTGTGTGTGTGTGTGAGTGTGAGTGAGTGAGTGAGTGAGTCTGTGCGTATGCATGCATGTGTGTGTACTGTATTTCAAAATCGATTCCACAATACTGAGTGTGCGTGTGAATGTGTGTGTGGTGTGTGTTTGTGAGCAGGCGTGTGTGTGTGAGCGTGTGAGAAGGAAAGAACATGGTGTCGGTGTCTAGAGTGCTGGACCGTCTCTCTGATGGTCAAGTCTTGACAAGTGACAGCTGTCAACATGCCCATCAGCGATTAGCTAACTATGTGACTATAGGATCATTAAGTATGGGTAACCATGCATCTGTGTGTGTGTGTGTGTGTGTGTGTGTGTGTGTGTGTGTGTGTGTGTGTGTGTGTGTGTGTGCATCGTGATGCGACCGAGAAACCTGTCCCAGTGTCACGTGGGTAAAATATGCAAATCAGGACGGAGCAAGCTGTCAGGACAAGGAAGGAATTTTAAAATGCACACACACACACTCACACAAACACAGACACACACACATATTTATACACAAACTCATATATACACCCGTACACAAACACAAGCACAAGCACAATCAGACACACACACAGACGCTCACACGCATATATATTCACACACAAACACAGACACACACACACACACACACACACACACACACACACACACACACACACACACTCCTAACAACCTCACAAAGGCCCTTGTGAAGGCTCTGTTTAATAAAGTCTGAGAGAGGCAGGGGTGGGGGTCGGGATGGGATAATTGCACCCAGAGTAGCTATTTGGGAACAGCAATGAATATCAAGCAGAAATATGTTAGCTCATCAAGGAAATTGTATTTTACACTCGGCCCTGTCCATCTTCTTTAAAGTTACGTTCTGTGTGTGGTTTTAACTCCACGGACAGATCATCGTAAGCGGGTGCATGTTGGGAGATCGGGGCATCCCCGTCATTTCCAGTTTCCCGGCTGGTTGCCGAGCGCTTCTTAGTTTCCTGATTCCGGCTACGCATCGCAGGTGCCACTGCGCTATTTATAAAATGATCTACCCTACCTGTCATAAAGTAAGTGTGGCCAGCAGCTGGCCGGACAGAAAGTTGATCAGTTAAATCAACCGAGGACTCAGCTGTTGAGTCAGCCTGGCCACTAAGTTGCTCCCAGAGTTATTCAGTTAGTCAACTTCATGGACAGTGAAATCTGTGCCATAAACCATGTGCTTCTGCAGCCAAACCGATTTGGTATTAACGCGACCCTCAGCTGTATATCGATGTTGTCTGCGCAAAGTACTGTACGTATTATAGTCATATTGATCATGGAGGGGGGTGGCCGCCTGCCTGTTTATTTCTTTAAAACCAATTCCCACTTACAATGCATTAAGAATGCATTATTATCTGTTTCAATCTAGGATCCATAATGATGCACATCACACACACACATGTGCACGTACACGCACATGCACGCAAGCACACACTCGCACACACACGCAAACAAACACAGACACAAAGACAGACAGACAGATAGACAGACAGACAGACAGACACATATATATTTATATACTCAAATATATATTTGAGAATGTTTGCATGTGTGTGTGCATGTAGTATGTTTGCGTGTGCGTGTTTGTGTGAAGGCTTGAGCGTGTGCGTGTGTGCGGGCTTCTACGTGCGTGTGCGTGTTAGACAGATAATGTTGTTATGGATGGACAGACAGAAGGTAAAATAAGCCAGGTATGGATTCAGCAGGCGTTGGATGTTCGTCCCACATAGTTAGCCAGCTTCCTCCCTCTCTGTCTCTGTCACTCTTTACCTTTGGGCTGCTCTGGGGGCCTTCAGACCAAACTCATTAGAAAGGGTGAGACCTCTTTAAATAATACATCACGACTCACTCCTTCCTTCCGTCTCCTCTATCTCATCCTGCCATCCCCCCCACCCCCCCTCACCTTTTCTCTTTAACTACTTCACGCATCACTCTCTCCCTTTCTTTCCCTCCCACGCTTGTCGCTCTGTCTCGCTCTCTGTCGCTATTTATCTTTCCCTCACAATTTAACTTTCTCACTTACCCGTTTATTGCTCTTCCTCTCTCTCTCTCTTTCTCTCTCTCTCCCTTTCTATCTCTCTCCCCCCTACATCTCAAACTGCTCTTTTATTGGTTTCCATGGTAACTAAGAGTGGTGTGAGAAAGGAGGAATTCTCTGTGACTGCTGATAGGGTTGTTTGTGTGTGCCTGTGTGTGAACATGCATTTATGAGTGCGTGCGTGCGTGCGTGTGCACGTGCGTCAGCATGCTTGTGTGTGTGGGCCCAAATAAAAGAAATAGGAACAGGCTATGCTGTGACAAGAGGCCCGCCTTGAACAACACACACACACACACACACACACACACACACACACACACACACACACGCACACGCACACGCACACACACAGTCCAACCACACCATTTCACACGCACGCACGCACAAACACACATGCACACACACACACCGGTCCATGGGTTCTTTAATCAAAGGACTCAAAGTCTACTATCAATCAAACAAACATAGAGATAAATAACAGACTCCGAATAGGAGTTTCCAAGGCGCCTTTCAATCATAGCTTTCCCCTCGTTGAATTATGATATGAGGAACTGAGCTGGTTTAAAGGAATGACATGGTAAGACGTCAATGGTAATTCAATGTAAACATATTCATCCACACCCAACAAAAGGGAAGAAAACTTGGCATTTTGAACCGTCCGGGAGGACTCAAAAAGTCATGCTGCCACTTCAATTGCTGCCATATAGCATCAATTGGTGCAGTCATATGGTACAGTGTAGCGCTCTTTTCAATCATTCAAAAAGGTCTATGTGTGTGTATTTGTGGGAGACATGATGTGCCCTGATGAATGGGTTTATCTGTTGTGCAAGACTAGTGCACTGTAATCTCTATATGTGCCTCTTAATGCATTTACTGATGGGAATAAACTGATGCCATTAGAGATAGTCCTCCTTTATGACTCTCTCTTTCTCTCTTCCTCTCTCTCTCTCTCTCTCTCTCTCGCGCTCTCTTTGTTGAGCTTAAAGCTATTGTGCGTTTAAGTATCTATTAAGATCTAGAGATTGTAGACCGATGGGTTTGGGGACTCGTGAAAGTTGTGGAAAGTGTCTCAACCGTCAAACTTTAAGGCGGCCTCAAAGAGCTACTGCAGCACCTGCACTCCTGGCTGATGACTGTTGCCATGGGCGATGGGTGTGTGTGTCCATTGTTTTTCTTCAGAGTTGGCTATATCCCTTTGTGTCTGTTTTTTTTATTTTTTTTACTCGTTTGTCCCTATGTTCCACCCAGATAGATCGCTAGAGTCACAGCATGATGCAAATGTTTGGTTCAGTGTGTGTGCGTGTGTGTGTGTGTGTGTGTGTGTGTGTGTGTGTGTGTGTGAGAGAGAGATCAAAGCAAACATGTCAGAGAAAAAAGTCAGCGATAGAGGGAGAGGGAGACACCGAGAGAGAGAAATATGGGAGAGAGATCATTGCGATGTGTGTGTGTGTGTGTGTGTGTGTGTGTGTGTGTGTGTGTGTGTGTGTGTGTGTGTGTGTGTCTGTTCATGTGTGAAAGTGATCAAAGTACCTGTGTGTGAACAGTTTTGATAGGGATGACACCTGAACCTAAAGCATTACCCCCGGAGGATGAAGGTAGATCAAGACGGAGCAAACACATAGTGGCTTAACGAGAACCGTTCCAAGGAATAGCAATCAATAGCAGAGCCCAGGATCAAGAGCAGATGAGACAGAGAGGGTGATTACAGTGGTGCTTAAGGAAAGAGGCGAGAAAAACAGAAAATGTGAAAGGGGGAGAAAATTGTTGCGTGATTACAGGTCTAGCACGGGAGTAAAGGACAATGGAGTTTTTTCCCTTTGAGGAATAATGTATTTTTGTTTGTTTTGTTTTTGAAGCCGAGCAACGATCAGAGTTATGCTGAAATCAAATCATAAGGGAGCGTGCGGAGTGAACATGGTTATTTATGTACATTGTCTCTTTATTGAGTACCATCAGAAGAGGCCGCACTTGGATGGGGAGACAGCTAGCACCTAGCAACAAGAACGCATAAACAAGTGTGACAAAAAGTATTTTATGTTAAAGGCGATATAAAACTAGGCCTCCATAAATTCACAATTTCATAATTGTATTAGAAAGTGCTCATAGAACAATAGCAATAGTGATAGCTAACTTTTTTGTTAATTTGTTGATTGACGTTCTGCATTGAATACTGAGCAGCTAAGTGGCTCCTTTTTCTCAAGTCAAGCTACAATCAATATTTTTAATTCATGTTATTAAATTCAGCATTCCTGCTTAAGTGCACTTCTGTTTTGTGTAAATGTTATATTTTCTTGTTCTGTCACCCCTTCGTAAACCTCCATTGACACAATTCAGATAAATACAAAAACTAGCAACAAATTTGGAGTTGAGCATAAGGGCAGCCACAAAGGAAAGGAGGACTCTTCATTTATTCCGTCTTTTTTATCAAGGTATTTTCTTTCTCTTTCCCTCCTAGCGCCATGCGGGGGGCAATACAGCGGCCTCGAAGGAGTGGTCTTATCACCCAACTACCCCCTCAACTACACCACTGGACAGACCTGCTCCTACTACATCACAGTGTCCACACAGTTCGGTGAGTGCAGATGCATATGGGAAATGCTTTAAATGCGAATTGAGTTGTTAAAATAAGGAAGGTTTGCTTGACATTCTTAGTTGACATTTTGGTTTTTATGTTTAATAATGGCCGAATGATTCTCGCTCTTCCTCACTGGATGCCGATGTGTGTTTGCTTTTCAGTTGTCTTTGGCCAGTTCGCTGTGTTCCAGACTGCTATGAACGACTCTGTGGAGCTATTCGACGGAGCCAATCAGAACGCTCGATTGCTCAGCTCACTCGCCGGATCTCACTCGGGTGAGTGTGTGCTGCGACGCTGTCAAACTTTTTGTGGAAAGAATTGAACACATTCCCAATAAAGATCAGCATGTAGGTTAACAGGTCATGCACAATATCAGGCCAAACATACACTCAGTGAATAGAGAGTGTGACACAGCTACAGGGATTTGAATCCATACGGATGTCAACAGTAGCAGGGGAAGTGTGCTAGTGTGCTGGGTGACGAAGCCTCTCTGTGAATCCCCTGGTGTGGAACATCGCCAGCAGGCATGCTGTAAGGGCCCTCTTCAGGACTATTCATAGTAGTTCTTAAAATACTTAATAATTCACCTAGTGTAAGGCAACGATGGCAACCCAGCCCGGTTCAAATGAAATTTTGATTTTGATTCAGCATAGAAGTAAACAGTAAATAATATGATATTTTGTTTACTCCAACCTGGGAAATAAATTGTGACTATGTCAAAGATGTCTTGGGAAATTTTGATACAAGGTCACGTTGTACAGAACTTTGCCCAAAATCAAATTTTCAAGCAATACACTCAGTCAACATTGTTGTGTAGATTCTTCCATTATTCTTATTTTTATTATATGATATTCACAGTGTATATGTGGATACCTCTTGTTATTGTAGGAATTATCATTATCGTTATTATTATCAATTATAATTATTATAATTATTATATTATTATTACGATCATATTAATATTATTATTACTATAAGGAGGAGTAGTAATAGTAGCAGTAGTCTGATCAGGCTAAGGGGCTGAGGAATCTCAACCACACTATCGAAGTTTGTACAGGGAGTCTGGATTGAACATCATTTAACCTGGATAGGACTAATATAGGTTCATCCACACAATATTTGCTGAGAAAACAAAGATTTGCCCTGCATGATTTCATATCCATGCACGGCATTTGAAAATGTCCAAATATCTTAAGCAAAGGCGTGTTTCCCTTTTGGTCGGGGAAACCAAACATACTTAAGCTTTCCTTCCTCTTTCTGACTCTATGGAGATTTACAGTACATAATATAATATATATATATAATATTCAGAGTATGCCACAGCTCATTGTGCTCATTTGTTGGACGCCATCTATCATGGCGCCCTGAGATTCATAATTGGCAGTTAAGCCGTTACGGATCACAGCCCCCTGTATCCTTTCCTGGACTGGCTTCTCTTATCGCAGCACAGATGTGTGTGCTCGTATTATTTATGTGCATGCATAAAACACAATCAGGGAAGTCATAGATTATGCTCCCCGGACTTATTTGCACCGTCAGTTCCCCGTGGTTTGTACTGCACTTGGCAAAAAAAGAGAGAGAAAAGTCAAGTGTTTTATTGCTCTGACCCCTAAACTTGGAGCACTTGAAGAGAATTACTTAAGTTGTCTCACCTCCTGCTCCTTCGGGGGCTTTAAATAGCTTCTAAACACTTTGGTAGCATCCAGTGATGAGTCTTTGGTGTGGTGGTGGTGGTGGGTGGACGCTTTGGAAAAATCTGACTCATAGTAAGAATCTCATTGTAAGGCGTAACCGTATTAAAACAATGGAAAAACATAAAGAAATGAGGTTTATATCCGTAACTAAATAAGATGCCTTTCTCTCTCTCACTCTCTTTTTTATTCTCTCAAACATCCCTAAACATTCCACACACGTACTCACGCATACACCGACGCACACACAAACACTCACGCTCACACGCTGCACACACATGAAAGCTTTACGCACCATTACTCAAGCTAAATGACTGATTACCCTGACACACACCCACATTAACACACACATGCCAAAAACCCACGTGAACCTGACACTGCTAATCATTGTTCTAATGTCATGTCCAGCCCTGCCCATCCATCAATGTTCCTTCATTGTGCATGTGGGTGTGTGTTTCTGTGTGTCTATGTGTGTGTGTGTGTGTGTGTGTGCGTGTGTGTGTGTGTGTGTGTGTGTGTTTGTGTGCGTTGGTGTGGTAGTGTTTGGTGTCTGTGTCTTCCCATATGTGTGCATGAAAGAGACTAGAGGGTATAGGTTTTAATTGTATACATTGTTTTACTTATTAATGAATATATACATCAGGGTACATAAGGGAAGACTTTCAAAGGTCTGGCCTTGGCAGGCTGGAGACTTGTTTTTTATTAATTAACAACAAATATTTTCTCAGTACTTTAATTGATTACTCGTCACATTAGGCATATAGGGTTATGAACATATTAAAAGTGTGAAATGGAGGTCTACATGTTATTGTGTATTTGCAATCTGCCGCGTTATATATCTCTGACACAACAAAAAGCAAGATGTTTGCTGTAAATAAGCCTTTATCGTTACCTGTAATCATTTGGGACAAAAATACTTTTCGTTTAGGATGAACAAGCTGTTGGTGAGTGTTTGAATATTGTGTGTTCCAGGTGAAACGTTGCCATTGGCGATCTCCAATCAGATCATGCTGCGCTTCAACGCTAAGAGCGGCCAATCGGCTAAAGGCTTTCATTTTGTCTACCAAGGTAACCCTCTCGAACGGCCACCGCTGATGTTATTATATAATTGAGCTCTCCTGCTATTCTAATGTTTTCTTTGGTTGATGTTATAATATTATATTTAGTTTATGTGATAATATTGATCTCGGCTAATATCTTAATGTTTTGTTTGCTTGACGTTATAATATTGAGGTTGTCTGCTATTATAATTTTGTGTTTGGTTGATGTAATAATATTACATCTGGTTAATGTTATAATATGACGGTTATATGCTATTATAATGTTGTGTTTGGTTGATATAATACGGAGCATAACTGATGTTATATGTGGTGTTCGGTCGATGCTATAACATGACATTGGCTTGATACTGTAACATTGAGCTAACTGCTGATGTCCGGTCCCCAGCCGTGCCGCGCACCAGCGACAGCCAGTGCAGCTCGGTGCCGGAGCCGCGCTACGGCCGGCGGATCGGCTCCGAGTTCTCAGCCGGCTCCGTGGTCCGCTTCGAGTGCAGCCCGGGCTATCTGCTGAAGGGGTCCGGGGCCATGCACTGCCAGGCGGTGCCCGGGGCCCTGGCACAGTGGAACGCCTCAACACCCGCCTGTGTCGGTAAGACCTACAGAGGGGCAGCATGGACGGGTGGGACTGGACACGGGGACCCCATTTTATATCAAAAAAACATCACAGAAAAATACAACTTTCTTATTATTTTTTTTTACATTCCTTTGATGCATAATTAATCGAATATAGCGGGTATGTCTACAGCGATATGACTCACCGTCTTCAACTCCCGAACCGGATGATTCAGGCGAACAGAGTAACTGATTGCATGTGCTGGTGCGTTGTGTTGTCACTAGTTCCCTGCAGTGGTAATCTGACAGAACGCCGTGGTACCGTCCTGTCCCCTGGATACCCCGAGCCCTACCCAAACAGCCTCAACTGTCTCTGGAGGATCCACGTGAGCGAAGGCGCTGGGATCCAGGTATGGATCCACTCGCTCTGCTCTGCACATATATCCAAAGATAATGTTATGACTCGAGTGCTGTGCCTCAAAGTCCCGCTGGCGATATGTTGCCCCATAAGATTAACATCAAATTCCACTACACAGATCTATCAAAGGTGTTTTGTGTCTATAACTGACAGTGATCTGACAGCGTATGTATTACTCCCAGTATATGGGCTCCAGTCGCTGGTGTGCTCTGGTGGAAAATCCCTCAGCCCGTAACACCTGTGTGTGTGTGTGTGTGTGTGTGTGTGTGTGTGTGTGTGTGTGTGTGTGTGTGTGTGTGTGTGTGTGTGTGTGTGTGTGTGTGTGTGTGTGTGTGTGTGTGTAGATCCAGGTGATGACTTTCGCCACAGAACACAACTGGGATTCCCTTGAGATCTACGATGGAGGAGACATGACCGCTCCCAAACTAGGTTCATTCTCTGGTAGGACCACACACACACACACACACACACACACACACACACACACACACACACACACAAATGCACACAGACACACACACTCAGAAATGTACATACACACACATACACAAACACATACACACAACCACACACAGACACACACACACACAAACACGCACATGCAGACCCACAGACACTTGCACATGCACACATATGCCCATGCACACACAAACACACACATACACACACACATATGCACATGCACACACAAACACACAACCAAAGACACACTCACACACACATACACACACACACACATACATCTCATCCATCATCCAGGACGGATGAGATCTGACAGTTACTAAACCATAAATACCCACTCACACACGTACACATTCGAACACCATACACACTAACACACCGATTTCCCGTCCATGACAAATGGGATGTGACAGCTTGTAGAGTAAAGATACACATGAGTGTGCGCACAAAACCCCCGCAAAAAACTACACATCTGCTCACAGAAAATAGACAATGAGTGAGATATAACTCCAAAAAAAGAAAAGCATCCCAATGTTAAAAAAAGGACCACGGCAAAAGACATTACGGCAAATATATATCAAATGGATAGGCAGTGGAAACTATTTCCATTTCTACATTTCTTTGTCATTGAGAGTGGGAGGACGGGCTGAGCGGTATGGGGGGGGGGGGTTAGGCTGAGTGTGGGGAAAGCAGAGACAGGCAAAGCAGGGATGAGAGGACGATCCAGAGACATGAAGGAGGGTTTAACCTTTCACTGCTTCCCAGTGGGCCATTCCCTGTGACCTGCCCCGAGCACACACCTGCCATATAGCTGTCACACATGTGAAGCACGCCTCCCTGAAGGGATTAGGCACACTCGCATATATGAACGCACTCATACACACGCATTCACACGCAGCGACCCACACTGAGCGAGCATGCACGCACACGCGCACAGACACAAACACACACACACACACACACACACACACACAGACAAGACACATTCACACACTTAGAATGTACATAGACACAGAATACACACACACGCACACACACAGACTAATACGAGCACACACTGACGAAACACCTACCCATACACTCACAAGATAAACAGACACACACACACTGATCAATCCCATACATATACAACACACTGATCAAAGACACACACACACACACACACACACACACACACACACACACACACACACACACATTTAATACACCTACACAAACACAGAACAATCCGCCCAACACACACACACACACACACCATAACAAACACACACATAGAATGCACACACACAAACACACACACAAAAAAATCACTAATACACAGAGGAAGAGAAAAGGCTGCCCTACCAGTCACTTGCATTAGTAGAAACCAGTACAAGGTTTGTACTGGTCAGTGGTTTCCCTGGAGCAGCTGAGACTTGCTATCAAAGCTGATAGCAAGTCTCCTCCCAGTTTGCCGGGGGGTCCCACAGCTGACATTTCACTGATCCACTCTCATGATGACTGTTCTCAACCATACACTCCTATCATTGTTCATTGGACTGCCAAGGGGCTTGCTTGTTTTTCCTCTTGGTTTTATACTGTATATCTGTAATGATCAGAGGAAAACAAGAGTAAATAGGAAGAGACTGCATATAAAACAATGTAATTCCCCATTCACGACATCTCTTCTGCTGCTACTACGGTTGTCAGAATAGAGACATATGTTGCACGGTTATTATGTCTTATTGTCCATTCAATATTTAAATGTATTCATATTTGTATGCATTCATTGTTTTCCATCTGCCCGTCTTTCTGCTAATAAAAGGGATTTTATTGGCCAAAGACAGCAGACATTATTTAATAACACTCAAATTAATTTTCTTTATAGATGAAGACTGCATTAATATAAACACACACAGACGCACTGAAAAAATTAACGCATGTAATGTCTGTTACTATAGGAACCACAGCGCCATCTCTGCTAAACTCGACGTCCAATCAACTGCTGCTACACTTCCAAAGTGACATCAGCGTTGTGGCAGCAGGATTCCACCTGGAGTACAAGAGTGAGTTCAACATTTATAATTAGCAGGGCTGGCAGCCGCATGTCAATGTGCACGGATGCATACACAGGGATGGAGTTCCATAGACAGACATTGATGCACATGCATATAAGCCCCTGCATATACACACAGGCAGCTACGCAATATTTGGGGTTTTACCAAGAACATACACCTGCTTATTCACATGCACAGACCCTTTCCCATGGTGAGTCGACATCAAATAATAAGAAGCAGTGACCTGAACTGATATGGCCTTAGGCCAAAGACACATACCTTTACACACACACGCACACACTCATTCCCGCACCCACACACATTCACACATGCACACACGCGTCTGCAAACACGCGTCACACACAGGTGCAAACATGGATGCTCAAAAATGTGTTACAGTTAGTGTTTGAGTGAACCACATCTTAAAACACAAACACACGCACGCACACGCACACAAACACCTGTCAGAACACAGTTGTGCTTTTTGGTAGTCTGTACTTAATTTGGTTTACTATCATTTCTGGATCGTTGGACATGTCCCGGTTTGTTTGTCGTTGTGGTTTTGTGTGTGTCCAAATGTCACTGCAAAAAAGCTAGGAATCCTTTAAAATGTTTGTGTGTGCGTGCGTGCATGTGTGTGCACACCATGCTACGCTCTGAACTCATTCACAGTGCTTTTGTGATGCAGGAAGGGCGCTGTGGGAACCATGGCGATAGATCATTCTGTAATGCCGCTTCCCGACTGACTTGACCAGAGGGTTGGCCAGCACTGGCTGGCATGTTGTCCCTGTGTCACTGGACTGTCAGCAGGCACACATAGCACATAGTACAAAGCCTATTTGGTTTGATTGAAGCAAAAGTGTTGTGCTTGTCTCTGATATATAGGCCATGGTTCAACAGTGGAGCATGGAGGAAGGTTGCTCAATGAAATAGACTACTGAAGGGAGGGGTTGTAATAGACTGTAATAATGATGGGTTACTAGGTCCTATTCTCTGCAAAAGGTGACTCTTTCCTTGAGCTTTGTGCCATCCCCCCCAGCACTGTGGAGTCAACCTTATCTCATCAAATTGTTCTACAAATTCAATGAGATTAGAGTACAATTTATATAAATCCAATGCATTATTATTATTGCTATTATTATTAATTTATTCTAATGATAATACCATAAAAATGAATGAACAC
>NC_136938.1:20266510-20304010 GCF_949987615.1 Pollachius pollachius | reverse complement strand
TATAAACTATCATTGCTCAGATATTAAGTGAGTATGGCAAAGTTGGCATTTATATTAGTCCTTTCTTGGCGGTGATAGCTCCTGCCCTCTGGCTTGCAATCTCAGGAACCATCGGGTATCGTCTGACGACGATTTACCTCTTGGGACAACGGCAATATTTCTGAAGTTCCGCTGTAGCCGGATAACAAATATGCGGGCCATGCCTTCCTCTTCCGTGTGTCGGTCTTTGTTTCCAGTTCGATTAGCAGCTTGAGATGCCAGAACAGAGTTGGAGTTGGTAGACTATGCTAACAACTGGATTGTTTCACAAGTAGCCAGCTTACACTTTTGGAACAGTTTAAATCCCCAAAAACAGCTTTGTTCAGGATATTTGCTTTACAAAGCTAATACAAAGCGAAATAGTTGTCAGGTTGCTCTCCACATGGGATGTTGTTTACCTGCATGCAACCTTAGCCCAGTCAAACAGGATTGGTCAGTACTACTTGGGCACCGGCACTTTTGCAATACCAAAGTCCTGCCCTGTTGCCTACAGATTCTGCATGCATATGCAGATATCAGTTTGTAGAGATTATTCGGCTTGTGCAGTGTTTTCAAGATCCCTCCCTTGTTAGTTTTCACAGAAAATTTAGGCATTGGCTAGTGGCGCTTGAACTTCAACTCAACCCTGAGCTTGTGTTCTCTGTCCTGCGTCGTCAGCCCGGTGTGGTGGCCTGCTGTCTGAGATGAGTGGCGCTATCTTAAGTCCCGGCTTCCCTGGAAATTACCCTGGCAACCTTGACTGCACCTGGAAGATCACCCTGCCTGCTGGATATGGTGAGTTTCTGTGTGTGTGAGTGTGTGTGCATGTGTGTGGGTACATTTGTGTGCTTGTGTGTATTTTTTGTGTGTGTGTGTTGGGGAGGGTAAGGACATAGTCTTCTTTGAGTTGGTGAAAATACACAAATTATTATTGTGCAAAGTGTTTGCACTTGGTTTTATCTTTCTAGAAGATGCTACAGAATGCTAGTCAAATGTTTGTGTTTGTATTGTCACAGTTTGTATATTTTTTTCTCAATTCTAGGTTCTCATATCCAGTTCCAAAACTTTTCCTCTGAGGACAACCATGACTTCCTCGAGGTCAGGGCGGGACCCCAGCACAGCTCTGCCCTGATTGGACAGTTCACTGGGACCCAGATCCCTCCACCTCTCCTAAGCACCACCCACCTGACTATCATTCATTTCTACAGTGACCATTCAGAGAACAGGCCAGGGTTCAAATTGACCTATCAGGGTGAGTGTAAAAAATAGCAAATATGGAATTGAATTAGCATCTATTGCTTCATTTCTAAGCTCATATTGGTCTATGTCTATTTGTTCAGTACTACATGTATATAACTAGTAAAAGTTAATAACTACTAAAAGTAAACTACTGCCAAATATAGAGTCGCTGTTTCTGTTCTGTTTGCCTGTACAGCAACCGGTTTAATCCACTGAATTCAACTTTAACTCTGGAAAAAGACAGTTATATCTCTGTAAACGATTGTAAACGATGGGCAGCGGTTAAGACTCAAACCCACCAGCTGAACCGACCACGCAAACGTAAAGGTTTGGCGATCAATGTAGGTTTGGTGTGTGTTGCCATGGTCAAGAAAACTGTAAAACAATGGTATTTCATAAAGTACACAATATATTTAGGATTCAAAGTATGGGACGTCTCTGCTGATAAAATAGATGAGTTGTAGGTTAACCCCTGTGATGGATTGAATCTAGTTACAGTATATTTCTGAAGGCTGCTTTCTAATAGTATGGTGTAAAACTACTTATACCATAGCAAGGGTAAAAATAAACATATAAAGATGTCAAACTGAACATTTGAACCCACAGATGCATTATGTGTACAGCTCGACAATTCTTTTGAGAAATAAGGCTTCGTTCATTCATAACTTCATGAAATGTTATGAATAGGAGTTTGTTTAAACTTTTGACTTTTTATGTTCCCAACTGTTCAGACAGGCATATATCCAGTCAGGGAGACAGACAGTCAGGAACATAATGAAAGGGGATAAGCTGGTACAGGTAACAGCTATGAGTGTGTGCTAACTAGACCTGTGATCAAGATATGTCCACGCACAAAGGCTGCCATGTCTGGTGTGAGAGTGAGCAGAGAGAGAGATAGACAGCAAAGGCGAAGCAAGGGAATTTGAGAGAGAGAGAGAGGGAGAGGAATATAAATAGAGAAAGACAGCATGAGAAAAGCAAAGAAGGAGGTGTTAAAAGGACAGGTTCTCTCCGATACCAGAGTTTTATTCAAGCATTTTGCATAGCCGCAGTTAAGATACATGTGCGATTGCGCGATATCCAATCATCTATTCTACACAATATTGAATCCCAGTTCCTCCTGATATATATTGAACCTTCCTCGCATATTGCACTACTATGTTGTTTAAGGCTTAGGTTTCCTCTGTCATTCTGATTCTGTACGGTAATGTTTGATAGAGTCTGAGCTATAGCAACAGGATTTGTGTGCAATGGGAACAATTGATTAATTTTGATTCAAGTTGTACTTAAAATCGCATTTGTCTCAATATATGTGACGGCTGGCCGTCCTCTGTTTATCTGACTTGCGTGTCTTCCATGCATTTATTCTTTGTCTCATATGCAGGTTTTATTATATATTATTAATATTTAACAATTTTCTTTTTAGAGGTTGTTTTCGTAGACTTGATTTAAACATGCATTATGATCTTCTCTTTCAGCGTTTCAGCTTCAGAACTGTCAAGATCCCTCCCCCTTCTCCAATGGCGACATCGTCAACAATGACTACAGCGCTGGGCAATCAATCACCTTTCAGTGCTACCCTGGCTATGTTCTGATTGGACATCCAGTGTTGACATGCCTGCATGGAACCAATAGGAAGTGGAACCATCCCATCCCACGTTGTGAGGGTACGATTTTCGCTACACAGGATCACTAGCGAGGAGAACATTAAATAAAGAAAAGCATATAATACCAAATATATAACATTCTGTTCCAAAAGCAAGTGAATCAGGTAGAACTGAAAGTACAATGTCCCATTGTACTACATTGAACGACATTACCATACAACATCTGTTAATTCACGAGGCGTCTCGGGCGATATACAAACGATAGCAAAGGAAAACGGCCATAGCGAATGAGCTCTGCCGGAGTTATGGTACAGTTAGCTCGTTGATGAGCCATTAGCTAATCGTCGGCTGATAGACGCACATATGCGTGGGGTGTGTGCAATTGGCAATCACCAGGTGAGACACCGCTCATCCCTCTTCTGAATCTGCTCCCCTCCTTAGCCCCCTGTGGATACAACGTCTCAGCCGACAACGGGACCATCTATTCCCCTCAGTACCCTAATGAGTACCCCAACTCCCAGGACTGCAGCTGGGTCATCACAGTGCCCCACGGACACGGGGTGTACATCAACTTCACCCTGCTCCAGACTGAGCCAGTCACCGACTACATCGCCGTCTGGTATGTAGGGTTCACACGCACACACACAGGCACACACACAAACAAACTGAGGGAGGTAAATACTAAAACACTTGTAGTAAATGTGTACCATCATTACTGAGTGCAAACAGTGCGTCTCGCTACCTGATTTCATTACCACATGTAAAGGGCACATAGTAGAACACAAACACACACACACACATACACACAGTCACCCAATTGTGGGGACACAAACCAATAGTGTGCAAAAAAGTCTGTAAGATGGAGTCTAGTTACACAGGGTTCAGGGTGCCATACACTCTGACACACTCCCACACACACAAACACACAGTCAAACAGTGCCCCCCCCCCTTACACACACACACACACACACACACACACACACACACACACACACACACACACACACACACACACACACACACACACACACACACACACACACACACACACACACACACACACACACACACACAGACACACACACACTCACACACACCATACTGTGGTATTAATGGGATTGGGTGTGGAGCTGGGATTGTAATATAGGGAGTGTGAGAGTAATGCATTTACAATGGGACCACTGACCAATTCAATCTCGCCCATGCCAGGGCCACATAGCGACCTGCAGAGGGCTGGGGAACTCTGGCAGTCATAATGAGATTCAGTCAGCAGTGGCAAATGTAATGAAGCCTGTGCTGCAGCTTAATTCAGAAGCCCAATTGAGCTCAATAGGATCTGACAAAGTTTTGTTGTTGTTTTTGTTGTTGCCGTTGTTGTTCGTGGAAGGTGGTCCGCTGTACTTTCCAGGTTAATGATTTGATGGGTTGAATAACGGTTTAATTCCAGTCTTTTTTTTTCCTTCTTCTTTTTTGTTTGTTGATGAAAGAAGCGGTTTACTTCATCAAAATATTCCGTACTTCCCGGCAGTGTGGGTTTTACTCATGAATACTGAACTGTGGTGGGTCGGCGTACCCGCTCCTTTGGGTTGCGTTTCTGGATGGGAAATAGCATTTCTTTGTTCACTTTGTGTCAGGTCAAGCTTGGATTTTCAGGCTCAAGAGTGGAACTCCGGGGAGTGGCAGGCCCAAAGCAGACAGCGGAGAATTTATACATATACAATTGGGTCCCCCGGCACATCTCCATCTAGTTTGTAATCAGCGCCACAGATAAACCAGAGTCAATGGCCTTGCTCAAGAGTTATTTTCGCAGTAGCAAATTAATTCTGGATTTGTGAATTTTAAAGGATGTTTGTGGGGGAGAGTGTATAGGAACTGCCCCGTTTATAGTTGAAGGCACAGACACTAATTTGTAATGTGAGGTGTGTGCATCCACTGCATGGCCACCCCCATGCCTGGCTAATCGAAATGCATTTATAATGTCCCACCATTGCAGAGTAGAGGACCTGTTTATGCTTTGGATCCGAGAGCCCACATTTAGTACGCCTAGACCGTTCAACGTTGACAAAGCTCAATGTTGTTTTTTACTCTGTTCTCTTTTTTGTTTTATATGCAGATTTAGATTTATAGGCTGGATTTTCAACCCTGACTATAACGTTGGTGCTTGGGTCTGATTATGATCAAACGCGACACAACATTAAACACAGTTTTAAATTGTGTGTATGGGCAGCATTGTCTCTGATCCTTTTTTTTAATAATACTCTTGATTGCTGCAGAAAGGGTACATTGACACAAGTTTCATAGGGCGTTCCCTTAAGAGGCCCGTAAACGTTTGCTGTCAATTCAGCAAGTAGTCTTTGTTCGAAATACTCAGACGATTCCTCTTTTGGGAGGCCAATACGTGAGAACTAAACTTTGTATTGAAGCAGAAGAACATGTGCATTGTGACCTTGTGTCAAAATAACGATGACAAACTTTAATGGAAGCCGGTAAACTACAACTATGTACGGCCCTAATAGCACGTTTCAAGACTCACGATTCAAGATGACTACATTTGTCCCTTGAGGAAAGTTTGTATTGGACATAAAGGCTGCCACATAAAAGTGCAAACAATTACAGGGCAGTAAGAGAGCACTTTTTGTATTTCTCTCAACAGTGTACAATTAATTTGCACAAAAAAAAAAATTCTGTCGTCGCTGCCAATATTTCCCTCCATGCGTCATCCAGTGTGTTCCGCCGAACAACCCCACTTGCCCATGTCCTAGATACAGTGACCCGGGTCAATTGAAATCCAACGCATAATATCTAGTCTCATTCTCCCCCAAAAAATGTTTTTAATGCATTGACCCTGGTTGTTATTTGGAGGGCTGTGCAGTGTGGTGTGTAGAAAGGCCTCCTGAACGGACTGGTCTGTGGTTGAAAGGAGTGGTGCGGCGTGGGAAAAATTAGGTTGGAGCGAGTGACCTTGTAATGAAGAACAAGTTATTGAATGGTTGTCGATCAATGTGAGGCCGCGTGATTTATTTCAATGTTTAAAAGAGGGCAAAATATAGCTGAAAGCCTTATCCACTAACAACAAAAGCCTGGTAATTTGGTAATAGACTCGAGTTTAGTTTTTTGATTGAAACTTTGAACACTTTGAAGCATTGCACAATGCAGGTCTGCATGATGCAAAACACAGAACAAGACCTCAAATGAACTCTTTCCACATGTGTTGTCCGTTCCACTGCACTCGCGGCTCGTCTGGTGTGCGACCCAATGTTTGTTGAAGCTCTACACCAACCAAGAGTGGGTCCGAAAGCCACCATCTTCAGTATATTGTAGTATTGCACCTTACGGTGGTATTCAACTAAACCAGGGATTTTAACCAATTGAGCCGCTCTAGAAATGAAATGTCCTATTTTAAAAAAGTACATGTGGCGTTGGAAAGGAGCACTATGACGTTATTTTGGGGTTACCCAGGTGCTTTACATGATTATGTACTGAAATGCATCTCTATGGTTTGTCTACGTATCTACGTCTATGTTTATTAAGTGTTTTATTGACCTCCATGTCTGTTTGCCATTTAGGGATGGCGTGGATGTGTCCAGCTCCCAGCTTGGTGTCTTCAGTGGAAACACAGCCCTGGAATCGGCCTATAGTGCCAGCCCTCAAGTCCTCATCCGCTTTCACTCTGACTTTTCGACTGGAGGATTCTTCATACTGAACTTCCACGGTACCAACTGATGCCTCCCTATTGGTCTTTCTGTCTCATACCCACACACATGCACACACACACGCAACCGCGTATGCACACAGGCAGGTATGCACGCACACATACACAAACACTTAAGAATGTGTCAACAAACCATAAATGTTGATGATGATTTTTTCAAATTATACCGGGCCATTGCATTGTCAACATAGAGTATCTCAAAAAGCTTAATACTACTTTGCCTATTTCTGATATCTGTTAGCTGAAATCTGACCCTTACCTAGATATCCACCTAGCCTGAAATCCACACTCCTCACTGACTAATAATCCAAACAGTTGACTCGCCGTTTTGCCTTTTAAGATAGCATTGAAATCTGTCCATCACAAAACCCCGCCATTACCTCCCCTCAATGATAAAGAGGATCTAAATCGATGAGGCTTCTTCCGTTTTGTCCCATTCCCAGCCTACCGTCTGAAGAAATGTCCCGTCCCCCCGGGAGTCGAAAACGCAGAGATGATCTACGAAGATGACAACTTCCAGATAGGTAAACGGCAACACCATTTCAGACTATTTATTGTTGAGTACTGCACTGCTATCTTGACTGAAGCTAATACTTTCATTCAGCGTATTCCCTAATCTCAGAGATAGATTCCCTTTTAAACAATGGATAACAACAACTACGCTGCCAGAATAGCTTTCACTGAAGTACTCAAAATATAAAGCAATTTAAAATGTCAACTACAGTCCCGATTGAATATATGAAATTACATAACTGGTATTGCTATCCACCTCTACCAGGAGATGTCGTAAAGTATCACTGTCTGCCCGGCTACACACTGGTTGGGAAGGCAGAGATCACGTGTAAGCTCAACTCTCACTTGCTCTTTGAAAGCCCACCGCCGACATGCCAAGGTGAGTCCCAGTGTGTGTCCGTCGACCAGACACTTTCAAAGTAGACGAATTATACTGTACCCTCTCTTTCATAAATTATACAATCACAGCTCATCGCACATGTACTCTGGTTCTCTAAGTAGTGACTAGATCTTTTCCATATTTTGCATTGATTGACAGGGTGTATATCCAATCAAAAAGTCATACATTTATGCAAGAGGAGTTCACAGTTTTTTTTTGCATTAAACTTTGTTCAAATGATTAGATTACTTATTTTAAAGGTCCCTTACTTAGTTCAAGTTAGGGTTGGTCATTAGCTTCAGCTTTAACTCTCCACTCGGTGCACGTTAGCTAGCTAGCCATTCCACATTAAGAGCTGCTTTTCAATATATTTTTCGTTGCTATCAGCATGGCTGCACCCAATGCAGAGGTTCAAGAATGAAAAGCAATGTATCCCAACAAAATAACAACAACATGATTATTTCCAGCATGAATGGAATGAAAGGAGCACCTTGGTGTAGGCTAGCTTCCCCTTAAATAACAGCCTTCTGAGGTTCTGGCAGTGCAAGCAGAACCTCTGGTCTTTTGATGGGGGTTGATTTTTTCTTAAATTCAAGGTTCAGGCTGAGCTTTATAAACAGGACCAGCTCTCACCAATGTACAAGCAACCGGATAAAAGAAATAGCCGAAAAATACAAAGGATGGAACATTTTGAGGCTGTGAATGACATGCAGCCTAAGTGCCTTCTTAGCCAACTTAGCTCTTTGTCTGCCGGGCGGTTATACAAGCGGAGAGCCGAATCCAGGTCAGCTCTCGCTCAAAATCAATCGTAAACACGGCGAGCAGAGTCCTGAGAGTGCATCTGTTTGGAGCATGACAGACCAAAGTATTTCGGGAACAAAAAGTTGTACAATTATTTGGTTGTCAGCCGAAAAAAAAAAAAAATTGTACACTGCGAGCGAGGATGGAGGATGAGTGTGGCGATACAGTGACGAAAAGGAGAAACATTACCATGCATCTGTGGTCTACTGTATAACAAGGCTGGTGGTTTGCAACAGGACATGACAGGTGTGCCTCGCGTTGTGTTTCGTGTAATTGACTCGGCCACCTTTGTGCTTCCGAAGCCCTGTGTCCAGCCAATGAAGACCGCTCGGCGTCATCGGGAGTCATACTGAGCCCCGGGTATCCTAGCAACTACCCTAATAGCCAGACGTGTTCCTGGCTACTGCGTATGCTCCCAGGTAATGTGCGGGTCCCGTGTGCATGCACGTCCGTGACATTCAGGGCACGTGCGCACAAATGATTGTTTGTGTTCAACAAACACCTTGTAACAACTCTAGCCCAGCCTCTTAAATAATGCTCCTCATGGTTTAATGTGTACTAGTCACTGTCATTGTGTTTTATTACGTTTTGGATGGGATCTTTGGCAGTGAAACCGTATGTGTTTCTTTCTTTTAGGTTACACAATCAACATCTATGTGGAAATTTTCCACAGTGAGAAGCAATTTGATGAACTCGAGATTTTTGACGGTATTATGTATTTTTTTCATGCACTCACGCGTACACACACACACACACACACACACACACACACACACACACACACACACACACACACACACACACACACACACAGAAAGACACAGACACACACCATTTCTAACAGCCACATTTGATTGCAGGTTCTTCGGGACAAAGTCCTCTCTTGGTAGCGTTGAGTGGCAACCATTCGTCTCAACTCAACTTCACATCAAAGACCAACCAGCTGTACTTAAGATGGTCCACTGACCATGCAACCAACAAAAGAGGTTTCAAGATAAGATACACAGGTATTTGTTTGTTTATGTCTGTTGAGGTTGTTCCCTCTACGGTTTTCTGTGCCACTATCACAAATGTTCCATTTTATTCATTTGTTTTACATGCTGACAGACCTACAGTTGTGATAACAGATTCACATAAAACGCTGTGTTTCAAAAAGAAATGAGGCAAATGTAAATAGTTTTGTTGTATTTCATCGAAGGAAGCCTATATCTCATCATTGGGGGACATCTTGTTGTATATATCAAGCAAGGTGAACATTTTCAGTTTCCTGCAACCTGAAATGTTTCTCCCTGCACACTGGGCCTGAGCGGATTGTGTGAAGTAATGGCGTTTGGATCTCTCCCTCTCTCTATCTCTCTCTCTCTTTCTCTCTCTCTCCCTCTCGCCCTCTCTTTCGCTCTCACTCATATATAGATATGTACGGTATGGTGTGACTGTGTGTGTTTGCATGTTGTACTCCTCCATCCAACCTGTGACAACTAGTCTAGGCCTATAGGTCATCATTTTCATTCTGTCATCTTTATGCTCTTCTTGGCTATGAAGTGACCTTTGTGCTACCGTTAGACGTAATTAATTTATCCACCACTGACCTCTCTTAAGGTGAGGATCATTTAGACTTCTTCTCTTATGTTTACCTGTTTCACTTTTCAATGGCTTCCAAGATGCGAAATCATCCAGAAATATCTCTCACGCACTTGCACGCATTTCTCTCCCTCTCTCTGTCTGACTGTGCTTTCTCAAACTCTCTCTCTCTTTCTCTACTATCTCTCTCTCTCTGTCTCTCCTTCCTTTTCTCTCTCTCTCTCTCACTTTCTTTCTTTCTTTCTTATTTCTCTCTCACTCTCTCTCATTCATCACTCTCTCTCTATTACTATCTCTCCCTCTGTCTCACTGTCTTTTTCTTTCTCTCTCTCTCTGTCTTTCTCTCTCCCTCTCTCCTTCTCTTTCTATCTTCCTCTCTTATTCCTCTCTCACTCTCTTTCTCCCAGGGTATTTCTCTGTCTCCCTGTCTCTCGATCATATTATTCAGTGCACTAGATTGTATTTTTCGAGTGGGTCTGAGAGTCGGCCGGGTTCGATCGTTCTCCGATTGTTTCGACTGTCACGGCGTTAACAGTGTGTCTTTATGTCCTTCCTTTATCAGGGAACGTTAATTGCTCGCCCACTCCTCGCCTCGACTCCTTGCTCGCTCGAGGAGTTCACGGCCAATTTTGTCAATTTTCGTCAGTCAATTGAATCCATTCCATTTAGCTGACGTTCTGCTGCTGTTGTCCCCCCCCTTTGCCCTCCCTCACCCCCACCCCAGCGGCTTACTGCAGCATCAACGATCCGCCCGTCAATGGAGGCGTGGTCAATCAGACCCGGCTGCGACCCGGCAGCCGGCTCCAGTTCTACTGCCACCGCGGCTACCGGCTTGTCGGCCCCACCAACTCAACCTGCCGGCTCCAGGCCAACGGGCTCTACCAGTGGGATGTGCTGGCCCCGCTGTGCCAAGGTGAAAGCCCCATAGGTGGCTGGATTCCCTTCCGCTGTAGCAGCTATGCATTTACCTTCAGTGCATGCGGTCTATCAGTCCATGGGAGGCCGGTGGTGCCTTTAAAAATGAATAGATGGGCGAGGGAATACCATGTTGTATTTGCCAGCCTCTTTTGGAGTACTGAGTCCGATTGTAAAACTTGTGGTTAGCAGTTAAACGTTTACAGGGAGAGTGAATGAAAATGTGCTGCTGCTAACGTTGTAGCAGGAATCGTCAAACTTTATTTTTGCGGATCCACAGCTATTTCTTGCGCAACACCTCAGTCGCCAGGCAACGGGAGCATCTATGGTTACCAGTACACTGTTGGTAGCCAGGTGACCTTCCAGTGTAACGATGGCTTTCACCTGGACCCAGGTGTTGCCATGACCACAGTTTGCCAGGAGGATGGTAGCTGGAGCAACGCAGCGACACCTCCCAGATGTTTGCGTAAGTTTAGCATCTTAATGTTAAGAAAATGGTCACAAAATAAGCATACGTCTTACAAGTTGTGTTTAATACCAAAGAAGCAAGAATCATTTAATAAAGGAAGAACAAATGTGTTGCATATGAAGGGACGACCTTGTATATCCTACGTAACACCCATTTGTTCGGGGGTAGATCCAGTGAATTTAAAATATGGAAGTGTCACATCTGAATTATTTAAACAACAACAGAGTCTTACTAACATTATCCTCTTTTACCACTTGATGAGGAAAGTTTAATTACAGGGACGTTACTAAGTCCTCATTTCCCAAAGTCCAAAAATTTTAAAAAATGACAAAAGCAGTATTATGTCATATTTATCCGGATAGCCCCTTTAGCAAGGACATTTTTAAGTCTCAATGGGATTTCAATGGAATATTAATTAGACAGCACTTAAACAGGCCAAAAACCCAATGGAAAATGAATCCTTGAGTAGGGATGAAGAAGGCGGATGGCTCTTTGTGAGATATTTACACCTTTCACATCTGTTATATCATTGACTTCTAAATAAACAGTTTTTTTTCTGTTTCCTTTTAGCGGTTCATTGCCCCAGCATTGAAAATGTGCTTACAGAACACATGACCTACCGACTGCTCTCTGGTTGGCTGGCCGAGTTTGGCTCCATGGTGATGTTGGAATGCTCGCCAGGGTTCTATTTGGGGGTTGGACATAGAACACTGCGCTGCCTTGCCAACGGGACATGGGAAGGTTCACAGGACGCAGCGTCCTGCAAAAGTGAGCATTGACCCTCTTTACCCTTTAAACATTCAATATCACTGTCATTGAAACGCACAGGTGAATGGATGAAACCAATGTGCATACAGTACATACATTTTCATAGAAGAAATACAAATTTGTAGCACCGTCGAACACACACCTGACCTCTACCAAATCCAGTCCAGCTTTATTTATACAGCACAATGCAAAAGGGAGATGCCGCACAGTGTGTTGCAGGTTTTAATAATAACAAACCAAATACATTTAATGTGTGTGAATCCGTCTGCCCTTGTGTCTGGCCTTGTGGGTGCTTGATCCGTCTGTCTGTCTGACTGTCTGACTGTCTGGATCTCTGTCCTTCTGTTTTTATTTTGGTTTGTCCTCGGAACTGTGTCCTTGGAAGTGTGTCAAAGGATGCGTGCAAACACACACACGCAGCTAAATAGTTCATAAAGACTCACCCATGAAGACGGTGCCATTTTACTTTGTTGATTTATTTCTTAAAGCTGAACATCTGCTTGGTAAACTTTGAAATAGGCCCCAGATTTTTGGGGTATTGCATTATATTTGGCTCCAGTAAAAAAGTGAATTAATATGTACAAACATAGTTCCAGAAATACATACAATTGAGGTCTGTATATATATAAAAAAAAAAGTAACTATTTTTTTTACTTTTATGAAGTTATAATTCTTCAGACTTCATTGTGAAGATTACAATGATTTGGAAGGGATACAGGTTGAGAAAACTCCAGTCAAATCCAGTTTGAAAAGTAGAACGAAGGGATTACAAACAACTGGCAACGCTTTCTCCGACATTATCCCTCGGAGTTAACCAAAATAAATCATGTCTCCCAAATCGGAGATATTGTACTTGCTCCCCGAGCAGTCCACTTATCTCGTCCCGATGTGGATGAGCTGTGGAGCTCGCACGCACTCTGACGTACAATACAATTCTTTTGTTTTTATTGCATCGTCCAGTCATCTCCTGCGGGGAGTTGCCCTCTCCCCCCTTCGGAACCAAGCTGGGCACCTTGACCACCTTCGGCGCAACGGCCATCTTCATGTGTAACCATGGTTACACGCTGGTGGGGTCGCACGTCAGGGAGTGCGGCGCCAGCGGTCTGTGGAGCGGGACGGAGACACGGTGTCTGGGTGAGAGTCCTCGCCCGTCTTGTACAGTAATATGCTGTCTCTTCCCCTATGCGTGGTTTCATCATTCACGAGTCGGACGGAATAAGTTAATAATTGCTTATTTTTGGGGCGGATTTTTGTTGTTGAAAAGTTTGAATATTTAGACAGTATTTGTACTGTGTATTTTAAATGCGGGATGATTATTAAGTATTTTTTTTATTTTCGTCTTCTCAGCAAAAGTGGATATTTGGAGTAGTTTGACTAGTTTGTCTATTTATCAATGGATTTATTCATGCATGTGTATATTTATTCATGAATCCCTCCCTATTGACTCGGTTCTAGCTGGTCACTGTGACTCGCCGGACCCCATCGTGAACGGCCACATCAGTGGCGATGGCTCTAGCTACCGTGACACCGTGGTGTACCAGTGCATGCTGGGATACCGGCTGATTGGCACATCGGTCCGGATTTGCCAACAAGACCACCGTTGGTCGGGGACAACACCTGTCTGTGTCCGTAAGTGATTGCTAACAAAGATAGCGCTTGTTTGATTGACCAATGTGATTCATTTCCATTTCCAAAAATGTAATTATTATTTGTTTTATCTCTGTTTGTATTTATTTTCAGAAGATGAATCACTGTCCACTTTAGTGTCATAACAAATTTTCCTTTGCTTCAAAAATATCTAAAAAATATTGCGTTAGTTATTAAATAAAATCCAAAGCGTTCATTAATTACAAATTCATCCATTTAGACAGCTGTGGGTGAGATCACGTATATGCATTGACAAAGCAAAATGCCCCTCACTCATTCATCTCATTCATTAATCTGTGCATTCGATAGTCAGCTAACCGTCTCTACCTGTCCTTTTCAATCCCCTCTCAGCCATCACCTGCGGTCACCCGGGCAATCCAGCCAACGGCCGCACCAATGGCAGCGAGTTCAACCTTAACGATGTTGTTAATTTCACCTGTAACCAAGGTTACTCTCTGCATGGAAATACTCGCGCTCAGTGCCGGCTCAACGCGCAGTGGAGCAGCCCCCTGCCTGTCTGCAGAGGTCTGTCACACACACACACACACACACACACACACACACACACACACACACACACACACACACACACACACACACACACACACACACACACACAACACACAGCACACAACACACAACACACAACACACACCACACACACACACAGTCCACCACAGTACAGAATGTCTGTTTTTATTGTTCTTTTTCCAGTTCATCTATTTCTGTAATATCCGTGGAAAACACCACAGTACCATGAAGTGAAGATTATTAACAAACTCTAAAGTCTCCATTTTATTATATTATACTGTTCTTCTTAAACTTAACAATAACTTTTATTATGCATTGGGTCGGTGGTGCTAACATAGTTAGGGGGGATTTTGGACTTCTTACTTTGACTTGTTGGACACGTTCTGCCTTCTCAGCAGACTAAAAATCAAGAAGGCCAATGTTTTTATAATGCCAACCCGCAGACTGGCAGTAGCCTTCGCCAGTCTGCCCACCTTGCCACAGACTGCACAATCATCAATTATTTCAATCTCTATCTTTAACTCTCTCTATGTTGGTCATGCGTAAACACGCGTGGAACAAACAAACACACAAGCACACACCTTCCCCTTCAGGCAGCAACATCACCACTAAAGAATGCTCAAGGTGTTTGGTCGGCGGTGGACATGGCCTCCATGGGGTTGACATTGGAGGAATTCCTGATTTTTTTATGCTCCCTTCAACTCTTTTCCTTCTCACTCCCACTTTCTTATCCTACTTTTTTCTCTGACTGCATCTCCCCTACTCTCTCTCGCTCCCTTTCTTTTCCTCTCTCTCTCTCTTTCTCTCTCGCTCTCTCCCCATCTCTCTCTCTCTCTCTCATCCTACTTTTCTCTCTCTTGCTCTCTTCCCATCTCTCTCTCTCTCATCCTACTTTTCTCTCTCTTGCTTTCTCCCCATCTTTTTCTCCCTCATCCTACTTTTCTCTCTCTCTCTTTCTCATCCTGCTTTTCTCTCCCTTTCTCTCCATCCCTCTGAAACTCTCCTCCTAATTTACTCTTTTTCCCTCTCTCGCACTCATCCTACTTCTCTCTCAATCTCTCTCTCTCTTTTATCCCTCTCCCCCTCTGTCTCAACCCCCCCTTCCCACCAGCAGCCATCAATTACAAGGGTGAGAATGTATTTGTTCCCACAAGGATACCAGAGAGCCACTGGCACACACACACACACACACACCCCGGTGTGCAGGTAGAAACTAACTCATTACTGCCCCCCACAGACTTGAATCCCAGTCGGTGTATGTGTGTGTGTATCGGGCTGTGGTGTGAGGAAACTGTGCTCGCTCGCGGCCGTTGAAGACAGTGCCTCCTAGATGATGCTACAATAACCATACCGAATGCTGCAGCGGGTGATTTGCGGCAGTATGAGAGAGAAAACTGAACCCAATCCAACAAAAGGGGGATAGCATAACAAACCGTAAAGGCTTTCTCTTTGTATGCATATATATATATATATATATATATATATATATATATATATATATATATATATATATATATATATATATATATATATATATTTTGCATTTCAACACAGTGCTTAGGGTTTCAGTGTCCCAGCATTATTGATTATCATATTTTTTTTAAACTTCGGACTATTCTCAACTTCCTGTTGAGAATAGTTTTGAGTGAGATATTTGTGTTGAAAAGTTGTTGTTCTCTTTTTGAGTGTGGGTTGTTCTTTTTGTGAATGTCTGTACATGTTATGGACAATGTTTAGCTAACTCAACTTTATGTTTTCTTTATTGATGCAATTTATGCGATTGTTGAATTGGTTATTAAATATTATCGTTAAAGCTATTTTAGCAGCTGTAGATGCTTTTAACACAATCACTAGAGTGTGGTTTTAAGACCGTGTGTTATGTTCCTTTCTGTCTTTCTTTTTACATTCTAGTGGTCAACTGTTCCGATCCTGGACAAGTGGAAAATGGTGTTCGTCAATCTGGCCTACGTTACCCAGAAGTCTTCAGCTATGGCGTGACTGTTGCCATCCACTGTAAACGAGGATTCTACCTTCTCGGTTCCGCCCTCCTCACTTGTCAGCATGATGGTCGGTGGGATCGACCAATCCCACGCTGCCTTGGTAAGGATGGGTAGGGTTAGGCAAAGGCCAAGTAGCCTGAAAGCAGTAACGTTGGCGTACTCCTGCACTTCTATTGACAATTTTGTTAAAATTGAAACAAAATAATGTTCTTCACATTATTGCATGCAAGTGCATACCCTAATGAAGGGAATAACAAATAGAGGCATTTGAATTAAATTGTGTATTTAATATGTTCAGGGATAGGGAGAGAAAGGAAGCGACGAGAATAGAGAAGGGTCTGGTCACAAATATTATGCAAATAGGAAATGGCTATTCTGATAGTATAATTATATTATTGGAAAATGTTTGATTACTAAAGAAAACAAATAACCTCTGGTTAGTGAATGGACCCAAGTGTACACCAGTCAGTGTGTATTCAAAGATGTATTATATTCTTTTTTTACCTTATGTCTGGTCTCAGACAAAAAAATAAAAAAAGCTATTTGAGGTGTGAAATGACTTGAATAGGTATTGGGATGAAAGTGAGAAGAAAATGAAAAAAAGGATAGAATAAGAAAGAGGTATTTCTAGCAAGAAGAGTGAGAGAAGTAATCATAAAAGAGAGTGAGAGAATAAGGAAGGTTGGAAGGGTGGTGTGTGTGTGTGTGTGTGTGTCGCTGTGTGTGACTTGGTGGGTAGGTGTGTGGGTGAGCGGTGTGTGGCGTTTGTGAGCGCGTGCATGCGTGTGTGTGTGTGTGTGTGTATGTGGGACGTTCATCCCCTGGGCTGGCAGACTTTATTGTCGAAGAAATCCGTTGTCTGATAAAAACATAGCGATTAACCTGAAGCGAAAAATGGGGGAGAGAGCGAGAGAGAGAGAGCGAGAGAGAGAGAGAAAGATACATACAGAGAGAGTGAGATATGGGAAGAGATAGAGGAAGATGCATACAGAGAGAGAGAGGAAGATACAAAGAGAGAGTGGGAGAGAGAGAGAGAGAGGAAGAGAGAGACAAAGAGAAAGAGCTTCTGACGCACAAGCAGAGAGAGGGAGAGAGAGCCGTAGGAAGAGAAACAACAAGCACTCAACAGATAGAGCGTCACAGCGACACAAAGAGTTTGAGAGACGCAGTCGGAGAAAGGCATGCCAGAGAGGTGCGGTTATAGAAATTGATGGACACCGTTAGATTGCACACAGACACGGTCTGGGCCGAGAGGGGATACTTAGATCTGCAGAGCTTAGTTTAGACATCATGAACCGTGCAAAAAATGCTCTTTTTTTTTACGAAACACGACACAGGCACACAAACACACACAGGGTTGTAGAGCAAAACCCAGAGACAAGCAAATGCGAGACAAAGCAAACTACCGAGTTGACTCGCAAGTAGAACCTGGCTCTTTACCTGGCTCTTTCGCAGCCAGGTATGTGGGCATTTTGAGAGCCACAAAAGCTTTTGGGTGTTTGCAGGCAACATTTTATTCCTATTGTAAAGTTGTATCTGTTGGGGCAGTGAGACGGATCAATGCAACCCAGTAATCCCAGCTTTATGAAGGTCATTACATAGAAACCCAGGCAATGTTCAGTCCTTTTAGATGTTTGAACAATGGGTTGTTCGTCATTGTATGACAGCCAATCATGCTCATGGCTACATGCATTAAAAAATAGCAAATGCTACATACCTATTGATATATTCCGTTCAGATCTAATTCTTTCAAAATATTCTATTATAGGTGACGTTACATTCAAAGCCATTATTACACTGTTATCGTTCACAATTGGAAGCTGTAGTTTAACAGGCAGGCATGGGAATCCTTTTTTTTAGTTTTCTAGAACACAAGCCAAAACAAACAGGAACCCAAACTCAAACACACATTTACCCCCCTCAGCTATTCCCAGACATACTCCATTTTGTCCCGGACAAAACATGCCACTGTGGCCCGGTAATTAGCAACGTCAAGGTCCTGGGTGGGGAGCGGACTGGTGTCTCACCCCTGAGGGCCTAACATGTGTGCCCTGTTTCCTCTGGGCACCCGGGTCTCCGCCCTTCCACCTCCAAACACACGACAGGGGACAAAGCAGGGCAGCGCTAAAACCAAAGAGCACGAGGTGCTCGGCCAGCACAGCCTGGTTAAATGTTAAGTAAACCCAAACATGTGCCTGATATGGCTTTCTTTCTCTCTCTCCAGAGAAAAGCCCGGTTGATGTCTTAACCAAGCTCTGCAGATCTACGTATCCCCTCTCTGCCCAGACCTTGTCTGTGTGTACTATAACGGCCTCCATGATCTCTGTTGGGTCTTGTTCTCTCTCTCTCTCTCTCTCTCTCTCTCTCTCTCTCTCTCTCTCTCTCTCTCTCTCTCTCTCTCTCTCTCTCTCTCTCTCTCTCTCTCTCTCCTCTCAAACTCTGTGTTGCTCTCTCCCTCTCTCTCTGCCTGTGCATCAGAAGCTCTCTCTCTTTGTCTCTTTCTCTCTTTCCCTCTCTCTGGTTCTCTCTCTCTTAATCTCGTTCCCCCTCTCTCGATCCCTCACTCTCTATCTCCCTGTGTCTATCATTCTCTCTATCTAAACCCATGTCTGCCTATTCTCTGATCCTATGTCTGGTTTCTATTGGTCTCTTTAGCAATTTCCTGTGGGGATCCAGGTGTGCCTCCGAACGCAGTAGTGTTGGGCGGCCGCAGCTGGACTCATGGCTCTGTGCTGCAGTACTCCTGTCTGCCTGGAGGGGTGCTAGTGGGTAACGCCACACGACACTGTAAAGAGGACGGGACCTGGAGCGGGGCGCCGCCATACTGCACTGGTACCTATACGATTGAAAACACAAAATACAGCCCTTTGTCATAGTCTGTTAGCCTTGAATGGAGTGTAACGGTATTTTCACTTTGCACACAACAGGATATAAAAAAAATGTAATACCACATTTTCCAGCTTTTCAATTTTGTTTCGATTTTTATTTGCTGCACATCTTAGACTCCAAAGAGGAAAAATAAAAACTAATTTGGTTTATAAAAAAAACAAAAAATCTGATATTCCTTTGGCTGTGCAATATTAATGCAAAAACAGGTACCAAGAGAAAGGATTTGGACCGAGATGAGAATTGTGTGTGTGTGTGTGTGTGTGTGTGTGTGTGTGTCCCCGGATCTCCCTCCTACAGGCACCGGCCCGGGTGTCTGCGGTGACCCGGGAGTGCCCGTCCACGGCGTTCGCCTGGGAGGGGAGGAGCTCCGCACCAAGAGCCTGCTGCGGTTCAGCTGCGAGGCGGGCTACAACCTCATGGGCTCCGCCGAGCGCACCTGCCTGCACAACGGCACCTGGAGCGGCACGCAGCCTTTGTGTCAAGGTCCGTCGCCGGGCCGATCCCCCGCAAAACTGAGGCCAACGCGTTAGCATAATGTTTTGTTTGCCCGGCGAGGTCGCTACGGAGACCACCGCCGGGCCCCAGCAGCAGAGCAGGGGCCCATTCCAGGGGGCTCCACAGAAGAAACGTTAGCCCTCGGTTAATGCCACCGTGAAACGCTTTTGTCGCTGCCTGTCCCTCAGGAGTCGTGCCGCACCTCCTGAGGCAGATAGTTTGTTGTCTTGGCAGAGTGAGAAATCAATAACATGTTGTTCCACATGTGCGGCCGTTTAATGTTTGCCGTAAAATTTCTTCTTACAAAGAATTGTTCCTTTTGATGTTTTAAGTTAAAAGCATTTCTTCGGTTACAGCTCCCAGTCTGGGGAATCCATCGTGTTTACCAATTTTTCTATCAATAAATATGAGCAGAAGTAGGGCTGACCAAAGACAAGTAGTCTATAACATGATTTATCAAGCTTTAATAACTCAATACCTTCCAGTGGAGCGGACAAGAGCGCGGCCGTCTCCCAGCTGTGTGCTGTGCTTGCAAAGCAAATGGTGTTATTTCGTATCGGCGCCGTTTAAATGTCCCTCTGTTTTGGATGGCTATGGTCATCCAAGAGCGTTTCCTCTGACGAATGCATTCACAGCGGCTCGTTTCATTGTTTGATATGAACCTGAAAAACAGAACTTGAGACAAATGCTACCGGGTTAGCCAATCGGATCTCCCCTCCCTCCCCGTTTCGTAGGTGTGGCCAACACATTGCTGCAGAAATAAGCATTTACATCTTTAGTTCAACAGTGAATTTATGTGTCTGGGAACTGATTATGGCGACTAATGTACAGCCCTTTCCCAACAGTGTTGCTTGACTCCCCATGTAAGTGGAAGCCATGCATCCCTAAAGTATAAACTCAACCTTGTTTAAAGCCATGACAAGAACCCCTAGCTGCTATCACGCCGTCTAAATCAGGTCAGGAACCCAATTTTCGGATGTGCAAACGGGACGAGACGTGCTCTGGTTTTAGACAGGCTTGTCTGTTTTGTGTACCTCTATCCCGTCTTGTTTGTCGTGTTTGATTCCTTTTTCGCTTATGAATACAGGTCCTTCCGAGGCTTTGCCTATGTAAACCTTAATATAACAGCATTGGATCAGGCTTTCATAAATCAGCGTGGTCTGTTTCTACGAGGCCTTTTATCAACCCCATACCTCTAATGGCCTTTTGTGCGTTTGTACTGGGGAAGGGTAGCGTCGGATTTACAGTCTCACGTTCCATCGTTGCGTGTCAATCTCTAACGGATTTTATAGCCACCTCCAGATGTCTTTCATTAGGAGAATTGTGTTTAATGGCCGAATCTGGAAAAAAAAACGACGATAAATCTCCCTCTGTATCAAGAGCACCCACACATGCACACACTTGGCATGAATCCTTTAAAAGGCTACAACTAATGAATCCCATCAGTAGGTGTTTGATTGTTAATGTCTGTCAGCTGCCACAATCCAATTAGCGAGATGTGTCCTGGTTGGTCACTGGTGCCTGGCCTTCCTGTTAAGGCGGAGTGCTGTGTCAGCAACTACAGATCGATGGATCACTGGACACCAAATTCCAGATTAGCCAATTGAGCTCTGCAGTCACTGCCCCCTCGACCAGCGTTAAGTAAATGTGGTTAATGTCGGGCGTCTAACAATGGCGGTGAAATACGGCCGGCCGTGTCCCGCTGACGAGGGAAACAGACGGAAGTCCTATGACACTTTGGAGCGATGGAGCCTTTAGAGCCTTGCTCGCGGACACGGCCCACACTGATGGACTATGCAGATTCAACATCGACACCCCTTCAGCAATCTCCATTATTCTCCCACAAGTAGACTCAACTTCTCCTTTCATTGTAAGAAAATTAATAACACTTAAAAAAACGGAGAGTGCGCAGAATCCTGTCACTTCTATCTCAAGGCTGTAATTAAAGCGGTTTCCAGGAAGACGGTCTTCCTCCACATTCCACTTCTATACAGACACGCCGTGAGTGACGGGCGCCGCATCATTAGGGGTTTCATTATAATGAATCTTTATTTCATGTCGGGGTGTTTTTCTCCTTATTTCCCAGCGGTGTCGTGCGGAAACCCCGGCACACCGGCCCACGGCAGGATAGTACTGAGCGATGGAATCACCTTCGGCAGCTCCGTGGCGTACGCTTGCTGGGAAGGCTTTAAAACCTCGGGCCTTACCACCAGACACTGCACCACCAACGGTACCTGGACCGGCCAGCCGCCCGACTGCACAGGTACTTGGGCCTTTAGATTCGTTGTGTACGTATGTCGTTAGATTTGATTTGCCGTTTGTGTTTTTTACTCAGTATTAGGAGCATCGGTTTATCTGTGGAGGGCCAATATGCCTCGGTAGATGCCGTGAGGGTGGTCGGTGTGTCCGCAACGTGGTGCTGATAATTACAAAAATCTGTCTTCTGGAAGAATAGTGGAAACGGATTATCTAGAGGAACGGAAAACTTGTGTGGTTCAGAGTACGATCCAATTTGAGAGCAAATTAAAGAATGAAAGGGAATAATATGCAAATTGGACCTTATCATTTACAGTTTAACTAAATTAGCACTTGTATGTAGTTCATTTTTTTTAAATAGCTTTTACTTTTAAATTGTGAAAAAGTCCCACTGGATGTTGGAACTCAGTCTCCAGAATCCTGGGCTAGCCAGTGAAGCTGGTGTTGTGTCCATCAGTACAATTGGTTATGCTAGTTCCCTCGCAGCTGTTTCAGTTTCAGCAGAAAGCATTCATCTGTTGCCTGTTTGCCGGGCAGACAGATGCCTTTCCAGTGTTTTTGTACAGCTTCCAGGCCAAAATCAACCACTTCAATTTCAAATCAAGTTAATTGGAAATATTAAACAGTAAATCATACTGGTTTGTAATGAATATAAGACACAACTTAATTAAAAACATATTTCAAATGACGTGAGTAAATAGTGGTATTCTCGTATTGAATAAGTGAACAAGGGCCGTGTTCCTTTAAGAGTCTTTCTACCAGGAGTGCCCCAAGGGTAAGTGAAGTGGAGACGGTCATCAAATGTTTATTAAGTCAATTGAGAAGAACATGTCACCTCTAATTTGTTTAAATTTAACTCTAAAATATGTATAATCCCGCAGGGCTTTGAAAGTCAAAACACTCCTTAAACTTTGTCTCTACTAAAGCTGTTAGTGGCGCAATATAATGTGATTGTTTGTGTCCTTTCTCCCTCCGTCGTCTAGTGATAAGCTGTGGTGATCCGGGCTCCATCGCTAACGGGATCTATCTAGGAAGCCAGTTCAGCTTCAACCACACTGTGACCTATCACTGTAACCCTGGAAACCTCATGGAACCCTCCGGAGTGGGTCGAAACGCTCTGCGCTGTGCCAGAGACGGTACCTGGAACCAAACCAAGCCTGCCTGTAAAGGTGAGAGTGTTGAGCCGTTTATGTAATAATGGTTTTAATGCTAATAATTGTCTTTCTGCTTCAACTGCTAGTGCATGGTGTTAACACTGTTAGGCTTAAGGTTCAATTACCACCTTGACCACCGTTGCTAAGGATGTTAGCACTTGCGGTATTGTACAACACACAAGAAAACTTTGACCAAATTGCATATTTAGTAAGTGGTCTTACTAGGAACCCCTAGCTTTCAAACAATTCCAAAGTATGTAATTATTTTGGATCATTGGGACAAACTATTATATATACATATATAGATGTGTGCTCTTCTATCCAACGCTTGTTCAGCTCCTCTTTGTGCTGACCTAATAATGGGTTATGGTTAAAGTCAAGTTGAAATCTTGAAAAAGCCTCAACTCTTTCATCCAATGTGTTTATTTATTCAGACATAACCCATACATAATCAAGTCACATGGTTGATTTTTGTTGGCAGCTGTAAATTGGACATTATCCAACATTATGATGAAATGCTCCGATGCAGAAAGCAGAGAATCGTCCGTGGGGAAGAGTGCAATGTCGAAGTGTTTTTTGTCAAATGCATGGCCTTTTCTTTTCCCAGGTCACAGACTACACTAAATCAGCCCAAGCTTGTTCACATCTTAGTGTCGTAGAAAACTGTTGTTGTTTTTTTTATTTTTGTTTTTCTGAAGATACAAAACCTCACTGAAAACAAACCAAAAGGTTGTTTTTGTTTGTTGTTTGTGAGTACTTTTTTCAAAGTCGGCTTAATATCTTTACACAGATCATTAATTCAACTGAATAAGTATCAAAGTATATACAGATAAAAGCTCATGAAAATGCAGTGTTTTCTGCCATAATTAAGTTTGCTAGTTTTATTTAGACTGGCATACTGATGGGTGTGCTTAATGGGACCTACCAAGTATAATTAACTTGTAAATATTTCTGTAGCAATCTTTTACTTTATTCTCATTTCATAAGAATCCTTTCTTGACTGGCACATATTTTATTTGTTTTTTCCGGGAATAATTAATCAACGAAAATCCACGGGGATTTCAAAACTGATACTTTTGGTATCCTTGAATTAAAAGGACAAGCTTTTTATTTGCCTCAATATATTTTCCTAAAAGTCATGATAGCCTATTTATTCATCCAAATCTTAGTAGTTTCCATTCTGCATAGCATTTGCCACTCAAACTCTAGCATGAATGTCCTCACTGAGGCTGTTTCAGTCCAATTTAAAAGGCAAACTGTATTTGTCTTCACACGTGCATGAGTATGTGCGCAAATGCTGTTTATTTTCTGATTGGCTGAGCTCAAAATGCGTGCTTACCTCCTGTAAACAACATCCTGGGTGCCCTGGAGACCAGGATATCGCCGTCTTATCCCTGTGAAGCATTATTTATTTCATTCATTCATGAATTCTTCTTCTGCATATATTCTTCTCTGCGTAAGCGATATGTTGTGGATTTGGGCAAGGTAGATTTGCTTGGTGCACGACGCACAGTGTACGTTTAAAACATTCCATTGTTTTTTTATCCCGTTTGGGAGGGAGAGGTTACCTACGATAATAATGAGTTTATGCACAATACAAAATAATAACCACCGGTGAATTTGAAGAATACATCCTCGGCAGCATTAAACCAATCAACCTGATCTACCGATAGACCAAGTCTCATTAAAAGCCTCATGAATAATGAACACCCAAAACAGCCATGTTCAGCTCTAATACATCCCCAAGTACCGCCGCCCAATGATCAGGAAAAGATGAATAAATAAGCCCAATCTACCATAATGAACTATTCCAACACACCACTCTGGGCCCTAGCGAGGCACTCTCAGTCCATGAGCAACGCACCGAATGAAATGCAGAAGAAATAAAGCCAAAGAATGTTTCCTGAGATCCACCCCGCCACGGCTTCCCACGAGCACAACATCTCCTGCTGGCTCCTGCCTCGGCAAGGGCTTTGAACTGGGGAGACGAAGAGAAACACCCCACTGAACGCAGCCAGGGAAACAACTGGGAGATGGAGAGTGGAAGAAAGACAGACCGACAAAAAAAACACAGCCACGGAAAAAGAAAGGGAAATCGACAGGCACGCAGGCAGGCAGGCAGGCAGGCAGCCAGCCAGCCAGCCAGCCAGCCAGCCAGCCAGACGAGAACTGAAACACAGAGGAGTGAGTGTGTGTGAGTGAGCAAGAAAAGGGGTACAAAAAATAGGATAACTGAAAGAGATGGAGATATGGTGGGGAGGGGGTGGTGGGGGGAGAAAAGTTGTTGGGTAACAAAGTGTGTGGAAGAGAAACACGGGGCATTGTGCGTCGTTTCCCTGCTGCTTCTTCCTCGCGATCCCCTTATTCAATTCCCAGATCAAACAGTCCACCGTTTGATTCAGTTCTTTGGAGCTGCAGAACGATCGCAGTCGCGTATCCGCATTGCTACACACAAACACACACACACACACACACACACACACGCGCATGCACACGCACGAACGCATACACACATAGGCGTGCACCACAGAGACCCCCACACACACACACACTCGTACACAACACACACACTCACGCACACAATGAGCGAAGATGTGGTTGTAGGCAATGGAGTGTGTAGGCTGGCAGAGGAGCAAAGCTGTCAAGTGTTTAGAGGGAGCAGGAGTCAGGGCGTGGGACAGGCAGATGAGCACACACAGATCAGCGCCGGTCAAAGGGAAGAAGGAAGATGGAGTGGAGAGGGAGAGAGGGGTCTGGAGTGAGTGGCAGGAAGACGATGAAACGCAAGAGGAAGCTTGAAAAGGGAAAAGCGGGAGGGATCTGAGGAGCATGTTGAGGAGCACAAAGATGGGCGCACACACACACACACACACACACACACACACACACACACACACACACACACACACACTGCTCTACACTCTAGTGCCCTCAAATCTTTACACACACACACGCACACACATGCCCGCAAGAATAGATCATCCACACACAAACAACAGAATTTTGCAGGAATAAAGCTACTAATAATAAGTAGCATTCACAACGACTAGTATTCACAATGTATTCCACTTGGCATTGCCACATCATCATGAGCACAGTAATAGCTTGCAATGTATTCAGTATATCAGTATAGGTGAGGATATATATGGCCTTATGGACATCAAACACTGGAATTACAATTCCAGCTATATAGACAGCCATAGGAGTTGTTAAGCTGTGTTTTAACGATTTGTTTGGAGTAAGGCTTCTTTGGTCAGGCGGCTCACCAAGAAACGTTCGTCTCATTTTAGAGGTCAGGTAAAGCCGAGATTTGGCCAGCCTTCCCCAGCCTCCCTTAGAAGGGTTTTGATGAGTTTTTCCCCTGCTCCTTGGACATGAAATTCTCCTGATTGTGCAATCTGGTGGAGCCCAGCCCCAGGACCTCATGTCCATGTTGTCAGAAGGCTCGGGTGTGTGTGTGTGTTTGAAATAGAGATCTGCACACCTTTATAAGCTCAACTTTAAGGAATCCCTTGGGTGTCCTCGGAGGTGAGCTGATACAGCAGCACAGTAACTCGGCCCGCTTTGTATCCCTGGAAAGTGCTGCAAAGAGCGTTTTTTCCCTTTTGTTTTTCCTCTGTCTCTCAGCCATCAGACCCCCCCCCCTCCAACCTAGCCCCCCTCTCAATGGGAGGGTGCAGGACACGCCACCCAACCGTGGTCCGTAAGCACCAGCACTTATTGTGCTTCACCTTACCGGGGCTTAGCCTACCTTCGATTAAGTGAGTTTACCTTACCTCAATGTGTCATACCTTACCTTATATACCTTTACAATAAATGGAAACGCTGAGAGGTTTGTAAATTGGAGTTACCCTGTCTTACCCAGATATAGGTGAATTGTTTTACTTTCCCTTTCCATTCGCCTGCATTGACTTGCAGAGTTAAAGTAGCCTAGCGCATGTTCATGTGAGAGGGGAAAACACTTTTAATTACTTTCCAAAGATTTTCCAATATGTTCGTAGCTTATAGTAGCTTATTCAAAACGAGTGCCGCTAACCCTAGTAACTTATAGAAATGTTGCTCTGCGCTCAGGCTACAGAGTTATCCCTCAACCACTTTCCTCGCTCTGAATTCCATCCGCGAGCCTCAGTCTCTTATGTCTGCGAGCTTGCGCGGTGACGACACAGCTTGCCAGTGCGCATGCATAATGTCAGTCCGGGGTCTAAACAAACAGGGCAGAGATCCTTTAAACAACTCGTCTGAATCAGGGTAAGACAAGCAAACGCCTATTGACAGATATTTCCGCGGCTCCCTTTAAGCCCTCCACTCTGATCATGCCTTAGGTTGCTGTGAGTTCAGCCACTGAATATGCATTGGTCTTCCTTTTTGTACTATATACAGTTTGTCTGGTTTATCTTCCGTTAGATCATCTGGTCTTCACAAAGTCCAGGGAATTAGCAGATTAGAGTTATGCAACCAAAAAGAATGCAAACATGCAAAAGCCATGTGTGGAACAACAAACTCCTATGTGCTATCCATGTAGCAGGTTAGAAAAACATTTGAGTGGGACGTTGCTGATTTGCTGCATTTGACTAAAGGTTGGCGTAATTCCAGGTAGCTTCTTTTTTTTAAAGCAAGTCAAAGCAACGTTCTCTCCTCCCGCTTGTATGCATATAGCGATCATAGCACATAGACGCCTAGCATAAGTGCAGTACTTTCCATAATGTAATGACATTAGCAGGCAGAGCATGGTTGTCATTGATTGTTATGCAGATGGACTTTGATGTGCTTCTGGTCACGGAGCCAGGAGAAGATCACAGGAGCAGGAAGGGCGGGGGGAAACCCCATGTCCCCCGACAGCCTCTTGTTTGTATTGTTCTTAATTTGAAGATTCCGGGCTTTTCTCCCACGTTCCAAAGCAGACCAGCAGTCATTATGGCATGTAGCACAAGAGCACATGTTCAATTAAAAATACTTACAACCCATATGGTCCTCAAAAAAAAAAAAAAAAAGAATATAGTTTTTTAAGACCTAACTAGGCCCGTGTGCGATAGGAATTGGCATCTCTGCGCAGAGGTAAGATGGCGGCTTGGCGAGCCTAAATGAGGCGGCTCGCGGCCTCCCGTGCCGTGGAGGGCGCCGGCCAGCTGTCGGAACTAGGTGTAATTAGCGTACACGCTCTTTTTTTTTTTTTACCGCCCCCCTAATGCCACCTGATGTTGGCTGAAATCGGTCAACCGTGTCAGGTTTTATTACATTTCCACCCGTCTGTTTTTGGGAGCTGTGCTTCTGGCTACCTACAGTGTCAAACTTGTTTATAGATTATTTTTTGTATTTCTTTTCAATTAAATTGGGTTATACTGCGCAAAGGTCGCTATCGTTGGTTTTTCAACCTCAAAGCATTTTTCCCAGTGTCTGACTTGGACTTCCTGTGTTATTTTTCGTTTGTACTGTGCTCTTGGATACTTCGGTGTGATCAGACCTTGGTTAATGACCCTACGTCACGGCCTACACCACAGCAATAGGTTGGATTTTGCTTTTCCACACATTGTTCCTGTGTTTCCAACTCCGCCAACATCGCTGGGTGGGAGGAAGCATTGTTGAACTGACCCACAGGCGAGAGGCTTTGGCCCAAGGCAGAACCCCTTCTGACCATCTTTTTACCGCCTCTCCATGAAGTTTACAGCCAGCTAGACTTTCAAGATATACATAGGGTACCCACAGGATCTAGTTTGCTTGGTTTCGCAAATTGACGATTTATTTATGCCACTACTTGTCGCACAAATCCCTCTTCATATTAATATCTAAAGTCTGATGCCAGACCAGCTCAAATATGGGTGAACGTGCAGATCTTTCGCTTCAAATTTGTTTTGACCAATTGACCAACACCGTTGCCGGAGGAGGCATCTGTAATCATTTAATTGGCTATTAATAGCAAACACAAACTCTAGCCAGCACTAGTATATTGAAAAAAGTGTCTGTAAAGGTTTAAAATCAACCACGTTTATATGGCCACTGTGGAAACACACTTATCGAAAGATTCCTACACTTGTTAGAAATGTTTTCGTCTGCAGAATATCTCTGTAACAGAACAGGATACAAAAGTCGTGTTTGGGTTTCCGAGCCAGCTCTGTGCCTTCTCCCCCAAGAAGTTTTGCTGAAACGTAGTAGGACTGCTGGGTCTGGTATTATGCCACTATTAATCCAATACCATATTAATTCAACACACACACATTCTGAGACGTAAAATTAAATCAACATGTTTCTATTGGACCAGAGAGCTAAACCAGGCCATCAAATTGAATTTTTGCCCACTTGACATACTATCAGTACACAATTGACACCAATCTGAAATCCTACAGACTGTCTTTATTTACATGAAGCGTATAATCAATAGGCAAATAGGATGCAAAATAATCACATGTGTGCATCCCATTTTCAAGCTGCCGTGCATGCTGTTGTGAACACTCTCTGTTGTTTGGCGACTTCAAGGAGCCATCTTTGCACATTATTCCACAACAATGCTAAGGGCTTAGCATGTTGTCAATGCCATCAGTGCCGAGCAGTGTGTGATTAAAAAAATATATATATATATTTACAGCTGCAGATGTGCCAATATTTGAGTATGTGTTAATAAGGTGTCTGTGTGTGTGTGTGTGTGTGTGTGTGTGTGTGTGTGTGCTCCTTTTGTGTGCTTGTGTGTGATTGTTGTAGTGATCAAGTGTGGAGCCCCTCCCCAGGTGCATCATGGGAAGGTGGAGGGAAAAGACCAGTCTTGGGGCTCAAGTGTCAGCTATAGCTGTTTCCATGGTTACCAGTTGTCCAGTCCTGCCGTGCTAACATGTGAGGGCAACGGGACGTGGAGAGGAGACATCCCACAATGTCAACGTATGTAACTCATCTTAACCAGCCCTAACATCCCGTTAAAAAGCAAATTATATTTAAGTAGTGCTGGTTTTCCGTATAATAATTCTGTTGATGCATGTAATGAATATATGAGTAGCGTCATTACAAAATAAATCACAAATAGATTGATGCCTTGGTTTGTTTTATGGATTACGGATGGCAAAAAAATTGGACTAAATACTTATAATAAATACTTTTTTTTTGTATTGTGAATCATAGTTTAATTGTTGTATTGTTTTATGTTTTTCTTGCACTAAAACACAGAGACAAATAGCTTAAATGGGTAAACATACTGAAACGATTCTGTTAGAATCCAGCGCAGTTGTGTGTATTTGAGCACTTCTTTTTTACCAATACATCTCTCTGCCCCGCAGCCGTTCTCTGCGGCGACCCGGGCTCACCTGGAGGTGGTTTCAGAGAGGGCAAGATCTTCACGTTCAGGTTTGTCCTGCATGTGCCTCTCCCCGGCTCCTCATTGACGTGGAGCCCTACCTTCCTTTAAATCCAGGCGCCTGCCAAATGATCGAGTGGTTCATAGTGTATTTGCCTTGACATGTTCCGGCAGCATGCTGGTTTTACTGGCAGCAGGCGTTCCCAGTAAGGTAAGGGCTGGTGTACACCAAGGTAGCTCGGTTTTTTTGGTTTTGTTCCTGATTAATATTCGGTATCAGTTTTCCTTACCTATTGCTGGGCTTAATGGCGATAGCGGTCAGACGGACCGGTGTAGGTTTCATGCAGGCTGCTGCCAAGGTAGGTCGTAATGGGGCTGTGCTTTCGACTGGAGAGGGCTTTTAGTAACCATACCCTTTGCTCGCTTTCTCATCCATTTCACTCCCTCCGAACGTCTGAAGATGTTTCTTCATTTGCCTTGTGCAACGCAGATTCATGAATCAGGAAGGTTTCAAACCCCCAACTTCAATATCACAACATTTGGATTTGAATGAACTAAAATAAAAAAGCAAAGCATTATAATTTGTGTTCCTCTCCCGTTGGTCCCTTTGCATTTAACCGAAGTGTAGCAGGAGTGTTTCTTGCTCATTCATCATTATTAGGTACAGCTTATTATCTAACTCTGCACTTGTTCTGTGCGGCAGGACGTAGTGATAAGGGCGTAAAACATCCAGCCCAAAGGGTTCGGGGCTCAAAACCCGTATTTCCGCGCTCTACCTGGAGACATCGTTGAGCAACACACACTGCTTGTGTTTTTTGGAGAGTTTCCTCGAATGCTCACCCAACATGCGTTTTGACCCGCAGGTCTGAGGTGCGGTTCTACTGCCACCCCCCCTACCTGCTGGTGGGCTCTCCTTCCAGGGTCTGCCAGGCGGAGGGCATCTGGAGCGGACAACATCCCGCCTGCATAGGTATAAAGAAACAATACCTAGCAGTGTCTCCCCACCACACATAGACACCACCGCGACACGCTGAGGAAGGGAATGGAAGGGAGGAAGGGAAGATAAATGAACACAGTGGTTAGTTAGGGGGGGGGGGATGAGATGGAAGGGAGAGTTTAATGTTTGGTCTTTGGGGGAGAAGGGCAATTGCAGACTGTGTAAAAAAAAAAGCGCTGGCCGAACGAATAATTAGAAATGTTCAACAACGGGGTCCTGACAAAAAAAGTTTGGAATTGGACACGATTGTAAATCGGTTCTGTAATATTGCAGTTTTGGGGTTGCTTTGTTTAGTTCTTTGTATGTTGTATTAATTTGTGTGTGTGTGTGTGTGTGTGTGTGTGTGTGTGTGTGTGTGTGTGTGTGTGTGTGTGTGTGTGTGTGTGTGTGTGTGTGTGTGTGTGTGTGTGTGTGTGTGTGTGTAAACGTGCGTGCACGTATGAGAAGACCCAGCGCTCAACATCTGCCGCGACCCAGGAATCCCAGCGTACGGTGTCCCTATGACGGCCCAGGGTTTCCAGGTCTGAAGTACACCCATTTATACTTCATTAAGTTATTAGGTCAATTATTGTTGGAATATAATACTTTATAATTCATTAAATGATATATTCAGTCATTGTGGAGCGATACAACTTTATAGTTTCTTAAATGCATACTAAATTATTGTTGCAATAAAATAGTTTAAATTACATTTCATTATGTATTGTTGGAATGCATTATGAAATAAATTAATAATGTATTGTTGAGATACATAAGTTCAATGGATACTAGAGTATATATTACAGGCTACTTACTATTCAATATGAGTCAACATGAGACAATATTACCTTATTCAATGATATGGCTGATACTATTTTCGCAAGTATAGTGAAGATATGTTTTGTGTGTGAACCTCTTTTTCTGTTATTTTACTTCAAACTCCAGTGATAATACGCAACTCTGACCTCCACTTTCACTACTCGTGAGAGCAGTGCTATGAATGACCATAATATCTACTTTGTGGCTCTCTGAAAGGCAGAACGGGAACGGAACATTGGGTAATATCCCTCGATGAGCCCAAATGATTGTAATAGTAGGGTACCCTGCCACTGATTATGAGGGGACATTTTGTTCCGGCTTGGTGAGCGCTGGTACCAAAAACAATTATGCATAGCTAATTTAAAGTGGCCCGATGTGCTGATGACCACGCACTGTTATCATAATAACGATCGCACGCTAACCTGCCACCAGACCCGGCCCTTTGATCAAGTGCATTGTTTGTGTTGGTTATTCAACTGTCCGGATTGAAAATCATCCCGGCCATTCCCTCGCCATTCTATTCTAATCCACGATAAAATGTGCTGTTATCTATAAATAATACACATCTCCCACCACTAGAGTTTTCTGTGGTATAAACAATTAGCCTAACATCGCCAGACCACGACGCATATTAGTCAAGAACCTTTCAGTTCATTTTTGACCAATTTGCTTCTGGACGCAGTGGGATAGACCTACAACCAATCGGAGAGATGCAACGTGGTTGTTTATGAGAATGCCTGAACAACGCTTCGACAGGGCGCCTCTCTGTACAGTCAGTGTATCAAACGGTTGGGATTGGCCCGAGCAGGGCCAGTTCTACTGGAAATCTGTCTGAACTGGAGGGGAAACCAGACTCGTGTGCCCGAGCAAATGAAACACGAGCTGATGAGATTCATTTTTCCAAGGCCAATAGATGAGTTTTGATTTAACAACGATCATGCTTATTATTATATAAGCACTTCACTCTTCACTTGACGAGGTGCTGAGTCGAAATTAAGTTGCTCAGTGGACTGATCCTAGCACGAGGTCAAAATGACTTGTTACCAGAGTGCATAGCAGTGTGCGGTACGAAACGCGCCAAAAGGAAAGGGAACCAAAGTAGTAACCTAACCATGTGATCATTTGATAAGGTTGGCAACAAGATTTCCTTCAAGTGCCGAAAGAACTACCACATCCTGGGCTCCACCACCAGGACCTGCCAGGAGAACCTCACGTGGAGTGGCACTCAGCCCGAGTGCATAGGTAAAGCATGTCTGCTGCCTCCCTGAAAGCCTTTTGATTGTATGCCCATGATCATTAGGATTGTTTTGGTTCAATTGCAGTGGGCTACCTGTAGTGCTGTTCATATTTGTAGTAGCTGCTGCGGTAGTCAATTTAGTTAATGTTGTCACTGGAAATCAGCGTCTACTCCAACTCCAGCTCTCGAGTGTATTGAAGTCAATCCAAATTGTGATTGTTCCATTGTGTTGTTTTCACTCTCTCTCTCTCTCTCTCTCTCTCTGTCTCTCTCTTTCCCTTGTGTGTCTCTCTCTCTCTCTTTCCCATGTGTGTCTCTCTCTCCCTGTGCCTCTCGTGTTCCCTCACTCTCTCTTTATCTGGCCCTCATCCCTCTCTTGTCCTCCGCGTCCCAATCTATCTATTCATCTGCCCTGTTCTTGCCGTCTGCTTCCCAGCCCACTCATGCAGGCAGCCGGAGACCCCCGGTAATGTGGATGTCAGGGCGCTGGATCTGCCAACGCTGGGCTACACGCTAATTTACTCTTGTCAAGATGGCTTCTATCTGGCCGGTGGATCAGAGCACAGAACCTGCAGGAGTGACAGTAGATGGTCTGGAAAGCCCCCACTCTGTAAAGGTAATGCTGTAGGGGGGGGGGGGGGGGGGGGGGGGTGGTTGTTTAACTTTAATTGGACATTTATTAAATAAATCCCAGACCACGACAAGTCTTGCTCATTTGGGTGATTTAGCGCAAGAGAGAAGGAACGTTATATTATATTAATGAGAGAAATAACCTATGAGAGATGGATCCTATTAAAAGGCTTTTTAAATGTTAGGTCTGTGGTTCCGGCTTGGCCTTATGACATCCTTCGCCGCGCGTTGCAATGTAGCAGATTGCGAAGACACGGCATCAGCGCTCCGTCAAATATTCAATTACCTCGCACCAAATCAAAAGGGGAAAGCTGTCCTGGAGGTGCCCGTCCAAAACTCATGGCTCTTTAATTCTTGCAGTTGGAGTGAAGGTGCAGCCCAAACCCATGGAGGGAGACTCTGCAATCCAGAAGAACAAGATCCACGGTATGTGAAACGGCGCTCTCGGATTCCGCCCTGAAACTGCCCGATTTTTAACAGAGCTGCAAAAAGTAGCAACCATCTTTAAATGCACTTTCAGCAAAATAAAGAATGATAACTTTAGGAACTGCAAGTGCATGGCAGATGGTTAACCAAAACAGATTGCACGCTGTATGCATTGCGGGCTCAAAGTGGTTGTAAGAAACAATGTTAATATTGATGAGGAGCATACGAAGAAAAACGGTTTTGGTTAATTGACAACCGCTTCCAGATTCATATTTAATAATTAAAAAAATAATAATTGTTTCTTTAATGTACTTTTCCCTTTCTTTAAATTAAACTAATTTCAAATGTTCAAACCCAGTTTATAGTCGCTAGAGTTGAGTAACACATTCAGTCGGGGGGATTTAAATAAAATCGTTGGTCTTTCTTTTGCGGGGTTCAAGTGTGTATTGTAATTCAGCATGCCATATGCCTTGTGTTTTTATAGTTCCAGTGGATGTGTTTTCTCCTAACTCTGACTGGAGCGGCTTCTATGAGTACCTTGGGAAGAGGCAGGCTTCTACGATTACTGTAACTGGCTTTAACGCTTCCAGTGGCAGAGTTAACGTGACTTTATTGGAGACCAGCGGAGTGTCCATAAAACTATCGGGTAAGACCCATTATGATGTTCTGTTACTGTGCTCCAAGTTAACGAGGAACAAGGTTCATTCTGGTGGCGATATTATACCGTACTTTGGCGGCAAGACTACGGTAAACCCGTAAGGAATTCAGCTTTTTTGGCGTGCCCTATACGGTACTCTTAAGTGTACTCTCCAAAGAAAGATAGTTTCAGGAACGATGGAAGAGAATAAATGTAGTTAAATTCAATTTATTGCTACCATAAACGTGGCCCTGCTTGATATGGGTAGGTAGGCCTATTCACAGGCGTTGAGGATTTCAGTTTATTTATAATGTTTCCAATGAGGTGCTGAAGATGTTAAGAGTCAAGCCCTACTGTGGAATTGTATTCAAGTAATTGAGAGAGAAAAACTCTCCTTTGATTCGCCTTTTTGTCATTTTAAAATGTCCTTTTAGTTTAATTGCTACCTGAAGTTTGTTACCAAAGTGATGCAATTCTATTCTCGATATGGCCATCAGGTCAGAATTTGGATATACATATAGCTAAGTATTGTACCAAAAAAACTATAACAAAAATAAATTACCCTTTACTCTAATAATGCTTAGTCAAGAAAATGTTGTAATATTCAATATCTAAACTCTTTCTTTGTACATGCCTATCAACACTTATCAGCAAAATGTGTTTTTGTATTTAATCTTTGTGTTTCGTTTTATCCACTTTGAGGTTAATTAAAACATTTTCTTGGACATCTTGATCATTGCCACAATCTGCCTGATCTCTCTCTCTCCCCCTCTCCCTTTTTCTCCTCTCTCTCTCCCGCTCCCTCTCTCCAGGCACATATAAGTCAGAAGAAAACCAGTTATTGCTGAAAGTCTACCAGATAAAGGGCCCAACAGAGCATTATTACAGCAAGTTTAAAAATGACAACTGGGCAATGGATGGTTATGTAAGCCATTTCGTTTTTTTATGGTTAATCACACCACTATTGTACTTAAGTCAGGGTTGGATTAATTGTTTCACTGCTTGGCTATTCAGCGATAATACTCAATATAAAGGAACTTTTGAAGCCAGGGGCTGATATGCGGAGTATCTGAACACGTATCACACTTTTTCCTTCAGGTCGCTGCAGAGGCTGACCAGAAGTCGTATGTTTACCAAGGTCACATCCATAGTAAAGACTTTGGCAAATTCTATCTTACCAAGCAAGGTAGGTGCTTAGTCCCCAGACCTATCAACGGCATGATTACAATAGTGTGTAACAAAAAAGAAAACTTGTGACACGCATGCATTGTGTTTGAAACCATCCAAACACATGTGTACACGTGTTTGTATTCACTAGGTCCTGTAACCATGGTGGTGGATCCATCCGGCACGTACACCAGTAGCAGTTCTGTGGCGGCGGCCATTCTGGTTCCCTTCTTTGCACTCATCCTCTCCGGCTTTGCCTTCTACCTCTACAAACACAGGTGAGCCACGTCACCTGGGCTCACACCCAGCATTTGCCGCCCTCTTGCACTGCTTTAAAGGCAAGTACACTAGAGGACATAACCACGCACAATATGCTAGAATCAGATGTTAAGTATTCAATCAGAGTGTTCCCTCCCCTTTTAGTTTTACCTCCACATAATTCAGTTTTACCTGACTTGGTGCAATACACGCGACAATAGACACACTGCAGTATGTCTTAGCATGGTATCCATTGTTTGTCATACATTGTGGAGATGCTGCACTGATGGATATTTGTATCAAGAGTGTGACTCAATTGTTGTCCTTACTTTTGAGGCATTAAATAGGAGGAAAGGAACTGGGGTTATGAAACAATGTGACCGGAATGAAGAGCAGAAGCCAGAACTCTTTCTGTATAATTGACCACTCTGTGTATACTTATCTGATTTAAGTATGGCCATACCGTTTCCAATTGGCAACCACATCGGAAACTCAATGGCACCATATGCTAGTGATCCCATGCTGGCATTGCTGTACTGCTAAGGCTGCCATGATTTTTATTGATGTGAATTTAGCATAGCATATTGCTAACGGGTTAGCATCTACCACATTGACGGCATGGGAATCCGGCAGAGGACAAATTAGCATGCCCGTGCTAACTCTAAGGTGGATGGTTGTACGCAGGACGTTGTCTGCTGACACAGATGACAATGAGCGACCAAAAGACACCTGGGGGCCTGGCGGCAGGTAAGACTGACACCTGTCTTTCACCTGGTTGCCGTTGGCAACCAGACTTCTGCCGGCCGCCACATCCACTGTCAATTACCAGTGTCACGCTTTAGTTTGGTTGAGTTGTTTTCTTTCATTGTATTTGCTATGGAGCGGCAAAATATTGCATCCAAGTAATGTGCCTTATCTTGTGCTTTTTTTTTGTTGCATATGCATGAGGCTTTGATGAGGAGGTATTCAACATAGCCACCAAAACGCGACACTGAACGCAGGCAGATCTTGAGCAGTGAAATGCAATATTTTTAATCAAATGAAACATTTTCAAAAAGGAAGTGAATTATCCGTGTATGTTTGCGTACATGCGTGTCTTG
>NC_136938.1:20244010-20264010 GCF_949987615.1 Pollachius pollachius | reverse complement strand
ACAAAGCCCCCCCTCTCTAAAATGAGAGGAGACGGTGACCTGCTAGTCTGCTTCGAGAGAGGTGTCCGGGCCTGCAGAATCACGACAACCAAAATAGCCCCAAATCTCAACCAGTGACTTCCCCCTGTGTTTCTCCTTAAACTTGATGTTCGAAAAAATCCCTTACCGGACTGTGCATCTAGTGCTAAATTAGCACTAGTTATCTTGCGATGGGGCTCTGCATCTGAATGTTGGTATTTTGTGTATATACATATGTATTCAAAATACCACGACATACCACATTTTTGCAAGTTCTGTTTGGTCGAGGTCTTGCACTAACTACTGCTAACTTATGACAGACTTTGGGGTGATTGGTGCCCACACACACACGGTCGCGTGTGCCAGTGTATTCAAGCTACGGTAGACATTAGCTAGCTAGTCAGACGGTATTGAATCAAAGCATCCCCACCACCAGTTTGGCGACTGGTCTGCATCGGTTGTTTAGACCCCAAGCCGGTGAAATCCGGTACCCAGTGGATGGAATCAGTGGAGCGGTTCCTGATTCAGAAACACAAAGATGACACTAGATGGACGACCACCTCGCGTCCGTACCGAGGGACATCGGACCACACCGATATCAACCGTGGCTTAATCCTAGTGCCGTCCGACCGTAAGCCCGCTCCGAAACACCAGTCAGTGAGTGACTGCCCTTCTCCTGCCACAAGACACAATGCATTGACAGACTCAAAGTCTCTAAGAGACACACACACACACACACACACACACACACACACACACACACACATACGCACACACTTAAAAAACGAGCGATTGATGACATCAAGATGAACGCAACCACTATCGCTGGAGCAGTCAATCAAGCAGGTTGCTATGGAAACTGGCAAAATAGTTTGTCTTTTTCCCTGCATTTTTTTCTTCAGTGAAGATAATGATGAACAGATGATATGCTAAACGCCAGGTGCCCCCCCCCCCTCCCCACCCCCTGATAGACTTCCTGTGACGCTGCTGCCTCTGGGAGCCACGCCGTACGAACTTTATATCAAACTCCGAAAAATCGCACAAATTTTGCACTAGTGTGTTTTCTGAATGGGTCGTTGAACAAAAAATATAAACAAATCATTTTGGGTATGACATGGGTTTGGAAAAATGAGTCTATTAAATGAAGAATTTATATTGAAAAATGTCTATCTTTAAGAGAAAAAAACGAGACAACCGATGACTTAATACAGGGTAACAGTGTTTGTATATACACATCCGTACTTTCCCACGCCCCCTGTTAGGAGTTGTGAACATACTTCATGTTCCTTTGCGCCACGCTCTGTTATTGTTTCCGTGACAACATGACGTATCCACGAGGAACTGTGATTCTGTTTCCGATTGCCGCATTTATTATAAGAATATAATATAATGTTAGATATTAGTATTATTTCCATTGGTTGTGTCTGAAAGCTTATATTGCAAATTACCCACATAGGATAAGAAAACTTCCCTTGAAAATTACATTTTTATTACTATTATTATTTCTGTGAATATTGTATTCATAATAATAATTTCCCCTCTGGGATTAATGAATGAATACATGGATTATGCATCCTTGTAACTATAAATTCACGTTTTAACAATTTTCCCTTATTATTGCTCACTTGTGAATGTGAATCAAAGTCTGAATATGGGACATTTTTACCATCGTAATACAAGCATTTATATTTTCATGAAGATTCTCCCTGCAGTATGACCTTCCAGACACAACCCTGTTATTCTGATATATTTCTATTTTCTTCAGGTTGAATTCATCAGAACAACTTTCACCGGTTAAATGAACGTTCCTGTTTATCCAACACGTCTCTGAATCTGTGTCTAACAACAGACAATCCAAGCATTAATCCCCCATAACAAAGTATGTTTTGTTTTATGTTTGTATCAAGTGATCAGGATTGGCTGTTGAAGATAAATGACGGATGGATACCAAGACAACAGGCACAATTAATGTTGTCGTCTATCTCTAGTCTCCTTTGTTCTTGTTTCGTTGTTGTTTGACAAATACCTCCAGTGGACCACCTTATTAGTCTTCTTTTAATGCTGAAGATATACTGCAAAATGTTTAGCCTTCGATACTTTCATTTCAGACATACCCGTTGTCTTGGTATTTGTGATCGTGATCTCAGATGTGATCTCAGAAACCAAACTCTGTGACTTTGTGTGATGAGGAATTTAGTAGAACTCAAGCCCCTTGCAGTCACATGGAAAGCTTGTTATTTTTGGCAGTGTTTCTTTTTTTATTGTTCATATTTGTTACTTTTTCTCTCAAAAGATGCTGCACTTGGTCTTGATAACTAACTGTTGGCACCGTTCCTCCTCTCCTATTCACTTTCTGGTCCATTCCCACAACAATTTATCACTTCAGGTGTTCCCTTTTTTGCCCACATGATTTTCCATCACTCAATTATTTATCCACTGCATTTTCTACATATCTTGGTTATTCATTTCAATGCATCCCTCCATGACATACTTTATCTACCCATCCACACACTAGACTTGCAAACATGCATATCCATAGATCCTTCAACATACATCCACATGCACACATATTAGTAACTAGTATTCTATAATTCATTGCGAGATTGCTCAACTAAAGGTCTGTATTCAATTTACTCCAGGATTGGATTTATGGATTTCTTACAAAAACTTTACCTAAATATGCACTTCACATTACAAATGTATTCAATTTTACAAGATTATTCCAACAATACAACAAAGTCTATCTAGATAGTATTTAATTATTTACACTTCTGTTACGTTTTGAGTTCAGTGCAATACATTTCCTGATAATGTTGAAAATATATATCAGTTATGTCACATGTCAGTTCTCTGAATGGAGAATTGTTATCTATATTTATTTTCCCACCACCATCTTCCGGATAATAAAAAAAAAAGTAAACGATTGATTGGACTGTTAAGGTGTTTAGTCAATGCATAATTAAGGCCGCTCACTGTTAAATTATGATCACAATTGAACCTGTTTCACATAAAGATCACTTTTAGGATACTACATCATCAGATCACATATCCAAATATTAATATATAACAAAGTTATTGCCCAATACTAAGACTAAAATAAATCAGATGGTGTAGGGAGTTATAGTAATTGGGATGGCTAAATAGGGTTGTGAATCAATAAAACAGGTGTTCAACTTACATGATATGTATCACTTCTGATGCCAACATTGATAAGTGATATCTTGAAATATCCCTACATTTATTGAGCAAATATGACTTAGGATAAATTCATGACTTTGCACTTTGATGTGGCCCAATAGACCATATTTTGAAATCATCTTTAGTCAAATTTTATATGATGGTCACAGTTGGAATGAATCTTAGGGGTAGAACAGAAGCCCTAACCATCTGCCTTGGCGTGCCATGTGATCATATCCCTAGTGTCTAGTCTTTTAAAACTACTGCTATACGTCTTTATCCACACACATACAATGAGGTGTGTTCCTACGGCAAAGAAAAACCCCTTTAAATAAAAAATATTCACAAGACGCCCTTATCATACCGCAAACCAAAGACTTCACGGTGGAGTAAAAGGTTTTAACATTTGCCCTGTTATGAGTAATGTAGGACATTTCCGCTGAACCACAATGCACAGTTTGATCAGAATGGTCAGTTTGAAAGCATGGCTCACCTTTTCACTTAAGATTTAAATATCCATGTATTTTTCTCTGAAATATACACACTATTTTACACGTGCTAGAATATTGCGTATTATATTAGTGTCTTACTTCACAGAACACATTTAAGAAGAATGAAAACATGAACATCTGAATTGGAGATAAGGAATATAGATATTTGTTTATATAATTATAGAAAAATATATAAAATATTACTATGTAAAGAAAGGGTCCCTGGCAAAAAAGAAAAATATTGAAGTATGTCTAGCTAAAGAGTATCAGATATATTATATTTTGAGTTGAACAGAAATGCAGATTCATGTAGATATCATTTATATTATAACATATTAACAGTGTATCAGAGTGCCTGAGTGTGTGTCTGTGTGTGTGTTTAGAATAGGCCTACCTTGAATCTTGAGGCAGTCACAACCAAACATTATTGGTAACCCAAGCCTATATTCTTATTCGGTTACAGTTCGGTCGGCTAGCTTGAACTTTGCCTGAGGATGTAGGAGAAGTCCCACTTCCTGGTGCGTGGAGAATTGTGAGTTGACCACAGCCCTTGAAAATGAGCAATGCAATCTTGATCCGAATGGGAATACCTTTCAACGCATCATCGTAGTGTCATATGCACACACACAAATGCAGTGTGCCCCACTAATGTGATCTGTTACCATAAAAATAGGACAATAACACAATCCTGACCGACACCTCCATGGATTGAATGGCCATTATTCATTGAAAGGTTCATCCTCACTGCGGTTGTCATTCGCACCTTCATCAATGTCACATCTCATCTTGTGCTGCTGAACTTGAAGTAGGTACAAAAGAATAAACACGTTTTTGTACAGAAATCTATTTTTTATGGGAGTTTGTAAAAAAACAAAAAGAGAAACAACTTATTAAAAACATGCTGTACTTTTTACGATAAATGATGTAGGTAAGACAAAATGTTCTTGAACATGAGAAAAAAATCAATGTTTTTACTATTACACACAATGTAAAAATATATGGTTTAATCTGAGTATCAAATATCGACTTCTGTCTTATGAGTTCTCTGTCCAACATGGCTGCCTTTCCACAGGAAACAGAAGGACTCTTCCTGCTGGAGGTTTCACAAAGGGAAACCCATCAAGCTAGCAATGTAGAGTTAAACATGTAAAACCACTCCAGTCCTTAAAAGAGATGCGTCATTTACAGCACAATAAATCCACAAGTTAGTTTTCTGTTGAGCTATGTGCTAGATATATTGCACACTGAGATTTCTGTATGAATTTCCATGGACGTTTCATGCTTTGTTTCTTCATGTCTGGACAGAAATTGAAATGTTTGAAATTGTTAGTTTTATTTATTGTTTCTAACATTATTTTCTAACATTCCCCAAATACTACTAGGGAACATTTTATTTGTGTCCGTTGCAATGTGTTGGAGATGAAACATCTTTTTAAAGACTGCTCCTGTGTGAGAACATTGCAGAGCTGAATGTTTGTCTTCTGGGAGCATAGCACGGTAAATTGGTTGTCTTTACAAGGGCACAAAGGATTCTAGATGATTCTACTCCTAAATCGGATTCCTCTGTAGCCTTTAAAACAAACGGAAAACCGGTTCTGTGACATTCTCTAAGTAACAGAGTGGGGTTATGAAATTAGAAAATAGTTTTTGTTCCTATTTTTTTTTTTAACTTAACTGCTGTACAGCTCAAGAACTGTATCTCAAAAGTTTATTTTTTTTATCATTTGCCCCAGGAAAATATAATCCAATGGCTGGTAAATTATCGATGAGGATAGCATTTTCAATGAGAAACCAAACAGGATTATTTTATTTCTAAACTCATATCTATACATGTGGGGAGGGGGCCTACGTCAGATATTGTATATGAATGCAGCCTTTAAACTTGCTGTTAAAGAGACTCTGTCACACTTTATCTATCAGCTATTTTGAAAACATTATTTGAGAATAAAGGTTTTTATACAATATTTGCTCAGTTGTTTGTTGGTTATTTTACACCTTCAGGTCGAGGGCTTTCAGACCTATTTCTCAGGAACACATTTAGCATTCAGCTACCAATCCTGGCTCCCCTGTGGACACACACCTGCCACCCTCTGTGGTTTCTATAAATTATGATGAGGATGATGATAAACACAGTCAAATTGGTAAACGGTAAAACAAATGACAGCATTTGCCTCAAAAAAATCGCTTACAAATATACATTCCTCATCTTACATCAGTACTTTCTGTTTATTTCTGTATTATTTGTGTTTGTAAATGCATGCTGCATTTGCTCTGCAGGTGTGTGTGTGTGTTGGAGGGGGGGGGGGTGCACAATAGACATAGCGAGGGAGGTAGTGTGTGTGTGTGTGGGGGCGTGCATGTGGGGGAGGTGGTGTGTGCGGGTGTCTGTGCACGTGTTTGAGAGAGAGGCTCTGTGTGTGTGTGTTTGTGTGTGAATGTGATTGTGTGTGTGTGTGAGAGAGAGGGAGATGGTTTGGTTGTGTGTGTGTGTGAGAGAGAGACAGAGCGAGAGAGTATGTGTGCATGTGTATGAAAGTGGATGACATTGTGTGTGAGAGGCTGTTTCCGTGTGTGTGCGTCTTTGTGTATGTGCATGTGTCTCTTGGTGTGAAGACAGTAGTAAGACAGATGGACTCCAGTGATGCTTTATTAAACTGATCTGATAACGCAGGATTGTTTTCTGCTGTCTACAGAAACGGAGCGAGCTAGAGGAAGACCAGCCACATGCAGACACAGGTTGACATAGGCCCTGGAATATAAACAAAACCCTTAACCACACACACAGAAACATAGACACACAAACACTTGTACAAATGATTGTGGGCAACTGATTACAACGCCATATCGACCCACTTCCCTACCACATGTTGTTACAGTACCTGAAATATTGGCAGCATTATCATTATCATTATCATTATGTAACAGTGTTTATTTGGAAGTGATCAGTTCCCATCCATGTGGCTCAATTGAAAGACAGCTGGCCTAGCTGCTGCTATTGGAGGAGTCACTTCGTCACAGTTGGTCTGCATTGATTTCAGCTGTATGCCTGCCTTCCTTTTTCATTAGTTCCTTCATTAGTTCATGGCATTGCGCAGCAAAGTACTGTGTACACTTAGATACTCTGTTTCACTGGTACGGTTGGGAGTTCTTAAAAGACAAGGCGAGATGTAGTTATTTCTTATTGCTGAAATCACCCCCGTGGGGAAAAACAACAAAGTTTTACCTCTCTCTGCATACATGTGACTGTCAGGTGTGTATTCCAGGAGGACGCTTCTGGCTTCTGGTTCTATAGACTGATAAACCAAAAACACATGGAAACAAGTCACCAAGCCACAAGAACGGTCCTTCAGCCAGCAGAATCCTGCCTATAGATTATTCGCTTGACAGATCTTTGCAAAGGGACAGTGAGGGAGAGGGAGTAAACAAACCACACCTTCCAATACAGCAAGATCTCCCCTGAACATCATTTAACAAAGATGTTTCCCCGAAAGGTCACGACTCCCCATACAGCATGCTAATTATTTCCGCTGACAACGGCAACAATGCGCTTCTGTAACTGTTTTTAATGTCTTTCTTTAGACAACAATGGGGGTGTGGCTCACCAAAGGTTAGCCCCCCCGTCTACCGCTATCTTTTATTTATTATTTCCTTTTACAAAAAAATAAAAGCCCCATGATTTATGCCAATTTTTATTGGTTCCCTGCTCTCATTGCTCAAATTGAGTACCATGTAGAAGAATGAAAGAACTGAGCGAACAGCGGAGGTCAAAATAAGTCATTGGGGTCTTTTTCTTTGGGGGGGTTTATTCGTTGGTGGTCCGGGCAGCGAGCGACTGCGTGCCCACCGATCCTTCGGGAGTTCCTAATTCAGACCCCAGTTCATCTGGTCGGACAGGTGCTTAAAAACATATTGTCAACAAAATTGCCTCGTGTGGGAGGAAAAGGGCACAGGCTCAGGACCCCTGAAGTCTTACGACACGCTGGCCAGCGCCACAACTGTTTCTGTGTAATTTGTGCTTTATTGGTCTGCCAAACTCACAGGAGGGTTTGCCCTGACCCAACACTTCCAGTGGTAGTAGTGGTATTAGCTAGAAAGCCAGGTTGCCCTTTTCTTTTAGTTCCTTAGCCTTAACAATGACAATGATCTGATTGAGACTAATAACAATAATCACATGGAGGAGGGATGACATAATTATCAGAAAAAGCACACTAATAGTAATAATTATCTCGTTGTTTTGGGCCTGAGGGCCATCTCAGACACCTGCGCTAATTAATTGCTCAATATTCCCTCAGCCGCCACAGAGTGCCTTTTAATTGGCTCTCGCCGTGCGCGGTGTCCCTCCATCGCCACTCAGCAGCAGCAGATGGGTGATGATGTGTTTTTTCATTAGGCACGAATAGTTTCCGTCTCAACCCTACATATCCATCGCCCGTGTAATCCAAAGCCAAGCCATGAAACCAGGAATTAACATGTTCCTGGTAACCAAAGGTCACAGACGGAGTCAGCGCCCGGAAAAACGTCCATACTGCAGCCACCTCTTTATCCCCCAGTAAGCCAGGCCGCAGTCTCAGATCCCCAGACATGGATATACAGTTCATTCCCAGGTCTAGGCTAAGGGGCTAGAGCTTTTTGTGTCAGCGCTCCTATGCACTCCAGGACAGACAGGGGAGATGGAGCTTGTCTCGTCAGTTCCCCAGTCGGTAAACCCATCTTCCCCCGTCCTCCCTTCCTCCTTAAGACTCAACCTTTCGTAAGAAAATTGTCATCTTATCAAATCTTCTGACAGTAATCTTCATAATCATGTTTTCTTTTCTTTTTTTACTTGAATCCAGTTGTTGTTATTTATTTGGGCGGTACTACATGGTAGTACACAGTATGAATACTACTTCTTCTAAAACTCTCTGGTCTGCATTCTGCACTACTGTCTGCATCCTACCTAGTACATGTTCTGCATACTGCTATGGCATGATCTGCCTGCTACGTGCTCTGCATACTACTACTACTACCACTACTACTACTACTACTACTACTACTACTACCACTGCTTGGTTGGGTGCACAGCTAGGCTGCTTCTCAATAGCCTAAGGCTCAAGTCTTAATTAAAACTAGGGTAGGCAATTGTTTCTAGAACAATCTTTTGTCATATTTGTTAAAAATATCTCTGCGTCACGATTATCGGACCAATAAAAGAAAGAATGCCAGTGTCTCTGGCTGTTGAAGGCCTGTGAAAAGCCTGTCTAATCATTTCTTCGACTCGATTGAGATGATTGAATGGCCTAGCTGTCTGTCTTCCTACTTCTCCGGCTATATGCGCACAATCTGCATTTGCGCTCATTGCACATGACCCGAGTTTAACAGATACAGATGTAGGTACGGATTACTTTATTGATCCTGGAGTCAATGCAATTATTCTTATTATTATGTAATTATTCCCCAAGGCTAGGCAAACCTATTTCTGCCGAGGATATTTTCGGTTGGATACTTTCAAATCTATCATACTCTGGCTGGTTTCCCCAAATTGCCTACCCAAGCTTTAAGGTTAGGTCGCCACCATCTATATTTGTGTCTTTACCAGTTTTCGGCTCATCTAATCTTCTCTCCACAAACATAAAATACTAGAGCCATGCGGCAAATGGTAGGAGTCTATCGGACGTTGTGTTTGTTTAACCGTGCTCATTGCCCCACGAGGGATCTTGCGAATGGTTGTGAAAGAGACTGTGGAAATGTAAACAATGAAACCACATCAAACTTCTACCCCTCATCCATACAAGTTCTTTGTTGTGGTGTGTAGTATGCTTTTACCCGTGTACTTCCAATTGCAAACATAAGTTAGTAGTTTGAAAATTGTTAATAACATACAATAGCATACACTAACAAAGTTAGACTGGATTTTGTTCTATTCAAAAACCATATGAAGCCAGTAGTAGAACTAATTGCCCCTTTCCGGAATCATCAGCGTTAATCTGTTCGACTATACAAACCTTCCCAACCACCAAACCCTTAAGTTGTATTACCTCACCTATGCGTCTCTCACTTTATTTTACCTTCCCGTTTCCCCTTGCCGTAAGTCATCTGTATCAAGGGCTTTGGCAGGGGCAGAGCAGCGACGCTCCCCAATACTAATGACACACGCACGCGGCCCCGTGCAATATTCAACCGAAGAGACAAGTTCAACGCACGAGTCCGCTCCCCGCGCTGCGGTTTTCGAGGGATGGCCTGTGCGAAGCGGACAGATGCACACAATCCTGTCAGGCACATTAAATCAGTTGAGCGAACAAAGATAACTTTGAGAACGAGTGGAGTCAGCCACTTGCTGTGATGCTCGTACGCCCACTAAACCATTCCGCCGCACATTGTCTCTCCGGCACTAAGAGAGAGGTAGCAAAAAAAAAGGAAAAGAGGCTACATATTTGATCGCATTACTGATCATTTGCCGGCTGTGCTCCCCTTGTCCCATGAGAACCCTTCTGTTGGTGGATATCCCTTTATTTATTTATATGTAAAATCTCCCCTGGTCCTCATTGAAGCGCTGCATGGGTCACATTTCTTGGCGGTTCAGCGGCGCGGCGCGTGCTAAGCTAATGCGACACAGAGGGCTAATTAGTGTCGGTTCCGTTGGAAAGGACGGTCCAAACCCCACACAAAGGGAGCCGGAGCGACGGTGATTCACCGATAATTATGTGCTTAAGGGTACACCGGGTGGTGCGTTCACTCCTTTAAGATACCTTTTAATAGATCCCCCTCCTTGTTTTGAAGGTGTTTACAAAGTCTTGAGTGCTGGGCATTGCCTCCTGGGTTTCACTGCAAAGATGCCACCCTAACGCGGAAATCAGGCAATGCGTTGGGGGAGGCAGGAGTACCAGTGCTGGCATTTACATTGTTGGAATGGAGCCTTTTCGTAGATTGATTTTTGTTCTGTATCTGCATTGAGGTCATGGAGACTATCTGCTTAGATGCTATCCCGTGTGTATGTGTATGGATGTTATACAGTGTGTATGTGCATGGAGGTTTTGCAGTGTGGATGTGCATGTATGCTATATTCTGTGTATTTGCATGAATGTTATATTGTGGGTTTAGTCATGAAAGTTATATTGTGGGTATAGCCATGAATGTTATATTGTGTGTATGTGCACGGATGTTATACAATGTGTATGTGCATGAATGTTATATTGTGTGTCTTTGCATGGATGGTATATTGCGTGTATGTGCATGAATGTTATATTGTGTGCATGAGCATGAATGTTGTGTGCATATGCATGCATGTTATATGGTGTGTATGTGCATGGATGTTGTGGCTACTATGGATCCATTCATGGAGGCTTCCCTCCACATTTAACTACTGTGACAATTTCTCATCAAATACCAATGAGACCAAGTGAGCTAATGAAAGGATGGGAAGTTGAACATTGTGTGCACTTTTGTGTGAAAGTCACTCGCTGGCATAGCTAATATCTAATATTTCCTCCGCAGAAATTAATAGCTGACGAATAATTTTGTTAATCACTGCCGACAGCACACTTTACCAGAGCAATGCTCAGAATATTAATATCCCTGACCTAAGGACAGAAGCCCAGTACATTACACGATGTCCCTTACCATCATGGATCTACCCAGAACCAGTCCTTTCAGTCATGTTTCTGTCCCACTTTCCTGATGCTTTTAACACCTTGTTTGTTGTTAGTATAAGTCAATCGATAATACTAATTGATTTTATATTCTCATTATTATATAGTTTACTGAACATAAAGAGTTAGAGTGGCTAGTGTGCTAGATAGACCACCTAAGAAGACAAGGCCAGTGTTATCACTGTGCATCTCTTCTGGCCAACATTGCCAATGAAGCCATGTATTCCTCCTGCTCACCTCCTCATCTTACCATACAAGTCATCTCATTTTAGTCATCATTTCGAAGCAAACTTATGGTTAATGTCTGTTGTTTGATAGTGAGACAGTAGTGAGATGGTGAGATGTCATTGTGAGGCAGCAGCTGGAGGAAAGAAGGGTGGATGTACAGGGGTTTGTCCTCTTTGCGTATGACAACGTAAACCAGATGTTTCATGAGAAAGGACGACACATGAATCAAGGACACCTTCGGTTTTGGTTACCAAAGCGACAGAACACCTCTGTGACTTTGAGTCATATGTATCTTAGGGAAGAATTTAGAAATCTAGGTCGTTGGAATGCCTTTATCATTTCATTGGCATTATCTTTGAAAGAGTAACCAACAAAGAGTTTAGGTTTTAGTTATCCTTTAGAGATGGGTTTTCCCATTCATAGATATATGCCCCAAACACCACTTATAACTCACTCTCTCCCTCAATAACTTTGCCTTGTTTGCAGTAAAGATCTTAGCGAAAAGCCACCAAACTGCATATCTTGAGGACACCTGTGTATGCTATTACGCACTTCTTGTGTCAGCCAAGTGCCTACAATGGCAAATAAAAACAAACGCTGGCATCACAGCAGGAGTTCAGGCATTATTATCATCTGGCATCATGTGAAGTTGGCAGCCTGGCAAAGGCTCTCTCGCTTTCTTACTCTCTCCCTCTCTCTCTCTCTCAGCACTCACAAACCACAGTTCTACATTGTGGTTTGTGTGTGCGCATGTATGTACCATTGTGTCTCTGAGAGTGTGTGTGTGTGTGTGTGCGTGCGTGTGTCTTTGCGATGGGGGAATCCTCTCAGGTAACAGCCTCCTGAGTATCTGTTCATCCTCCAGTTTGCTACCGTCTTGGCTTCTAACACTCCCGCTGCCTCTCTCTCCCCAGGTGTCTGTCTGTCTGTCTGCAGGTGTTGCAGGATTGCAGGCTGGCTGTTAGCTTCATGTTTTGAGGGAAACAGTTTGCAAATGTGTGCGATGAACATTGAGGCATAGCGAAGCAGGTGTTTGTACACGCGCACACACACACACACACACACACACTAAAACACACTTGCACACACAAACACGCACGCATGCAAGCACACACACCCACCAACCCACACACACACGCACACACACACAAACACACACACACGCACACAATACACAGATACACAAACCCGCTCATCCCCCTTAGACATTATGCATCAGGAAAAAAATCTGCCCACGGTTCTTTGTTTGTTTGTGTGCGTGGGATCATGAAAATGCCTCCCGACGTCATATTCACCATATATTTACATTAATCCGTTTTATACCAAAGTTAAGGTTCCTAATTGCCAATGCTAACAGAATTGAGCAGCTGTTGGTGGGACCAGCGTGACCCTGGTGTCTGCCTGTGCAAACAAACTACATCCCGCCAGCTGTCCGAACCCCCGCCTGTCTCCGCTCCATCACTGCTCTCGTCGACAGGCAGAGGGGGGCCGTCTGCACTTCTACCTACCGGCCTCCGGGAGGGCGGGCGTCCTGCGGTAAACGGGGGGTGCGTGCATGTGCTTTATATCCAACTTATCCAATTCATTGCCCTTAAACAGCAGACAACAGGGTCTGAAACGACGCGCAGTGTGTAGGCCAGCTGGAGTCGTCTACCGTCAATGACGGACAGCCGAGCACATGAATTGGTTCTATAAGATGGAGGGTTGTCATTGGTAGGGACTAAACGGGTTAAGCCTCCTTAAGTGAGGCCAAATAGTCCACGTTGAGGGAAACTTTTTACCTTACTAACTGGTCCATGACAGTGAAATCCAAGCTTCTCTAGTTTGGCTGTTAGCCGTGGCCTTAGGAATGAGTGCCTGAAGCCTGGAGCCTAGATAGATGATTGCAAATTCAACAACATTCATTGAACTGTATCCTAATTCGATTTAAGTGTTAATTATAGTTAATAGTGATTTGGAAATAGTGTTGGAGCTTTAAAACCAGTAGTGAAGAACATACCTCTCCACATCCTTCCTAGATACCAAGCCGTGTGTGTGTGTGTGTGTGTGTGTGTGTGTGTGTGTGTGTGTGTGTGTGTGTGTGTGCGTGTGCGTGTGCTTGTGTGCGTGTGCGTGTGCTTGCGTGTGTGTATCTTCTTGCCCATGGTGTTTTCTGTGCTGCCTGAGATCCACTCACATTGGTGTGTATGTTTTGCCCCAGACTTTGTTAATTCCCCCTTGCATTGTGAATAAATGCATTCTGGTTGATTATGAGTGTGGACCTGTGGTTTACTGGGGCTGAGAAGGGGGAAAAAGGGTGTTAAGGAAGGGTCTTACTGTTAAGGAAGAGTTCCCTGCAGACTGCACATAGCAATGAGAAGCCGGCTGGTAGATAAAGACTTGGAAGAAGTTTGTTGGTAGAAACTAGAGGTAAGCCAAAGGGAATCAGCCTTTTGAATCATCAAGGGGCCAAGGGTGTTTATGCCTAGTCCAAAAGGTTCTAGATTCGATACTCACGTGGACACGTCTTCAGTAGGCAGTATGGCCATGAATTTGTATGTCTCTCAATGCATAGAACGAAGGCTCTGCTAAATAAATAGGAACAGAAAATGGTAAATTCCTGGCAAAGGACAGTCATTTTGACACTAGTTTGGACTCAGACACACTAACATACACACACACACACACGCACTTAAGCACGCAGTAACATGAACCCTTCCAGAGCGACCTCAACAGTATGATGTAAGTGTTTCATAAACATTCAGCTTCTGTCTTTGTTTACAATGCAGCGCACAGAAATACATTCACCTACATGCATGCATTCATTCATTCATACATACATTCACACTTACTTACATCTGTACATACATGCAAACATAAACCTTACCTTGCTGGTCTACAGTGACATTCTTTTTTTAAGTCCCTTACCTTAAACAGACATACACAATCACACTCACATGTAAGGTTTTCTCCTTTTTCAGAATAAATGTGCACATTGTTGTGTATATACATTTGTATGTGCTGTGTGTGTGTGTGCTTGCATGCGTGCACACAGTGGTATGTTTTAAGTATTGACCTCGTACACTGGTTTCCAGAGTAACGTGTTTACCATGTTCTGACCACTGCAAGCCCTTTGAGACTGCAGCTGTGGCCTTCACAAATAACATTGACTCGAACGCAGCGAAGGTTGCCTTTGAATGTACAGTGAATCTCCAATTTGTGTGTGTGTATGTGTCTGTGTGTTTCCGTGTGTTTCATTACCTCAAAATGAGAGAGACATAAAAAGGCAGACAGGTACGGGTGACTGCAAAGCTGAACCTCATATTACTAGAAAGAGTGCATTCACGTGTATGTGCGTGCGTGTGTGCGTGTGTGTGTGTGTGTGTGTGTGTGTGTGTGTGTTTGGGAGGGTGAAGAACTGTGGTCTTTCTGATGATGATTGACTATGACAAGGAAAGTGTTGGGTCAGCTGCCGGGAGCTCTAGGAGTCACATGCACACCGCACACGCACACACACACACCCAAACACACACGCACCTACATGTACACACACACGCACACATACACACAAACACACGCACACACAAGCTGCCATCTACACACACTACACATGCACATACACACGCAGACAAACACACACACTCCCACATACACATTCACATACACACACACACAACCCCACAAATTCCAATGCACCCAATTTTGGTTCCTCCTCTAAACAAAACAAAACACAAAGCTGGGCATGTAGTCTTTCGGGTCCTCTCTTTTGAATTCTTTGCATGAAATGTCCTCTGAAGCGCTGATATTCAAGGTTCAAGGTTAGTCTTTATTTTCCCTCATGGGAGAAATGTTTCATGGAGCAAGGGCTTTACCACAGACCAACTTGATATAAATACAGTATAAACTTAGCTTTCATTGGTTACACAGACTGTACTATGTGAAATATTACTATTTTGTTATATTTATGATATATACTAAAACGTTATGGGCATTTTACAGTAAGGTCTTGTACACTGCACTGAGCCATAGATAGGAAGCAATGACGTATGGAGAGGGATATTCACCATAAGGCATATTCATGACATGCACACCATGAATACATCACTTGCATAGATCCCACCATCATCCCCTGAACAACCTTGGCAATCCTTTGTCAGTCCTCCTGGTGACAAGCAGAACATGTATTCATATCTATTGAAAGATGCATGTTCCCGATGACGTCTTGATGGCTTTCAGATATCCACTATTCTGGTTTACGAAGGTCTTTTTGGACACTCATTGGATATTCTCAGGGGCAATGAAATACTGCTTAAAGACTGACATACATAACTATTGCCTGAAATGATGTCCTATGCCATCAACTACCTAATTGACTTGGAAGATTTCAGTGATGTATAGTGTATCAACCTGTCACGAAAAATGTATCACTTTGAAGAAATGAGTAAGATGACAAAATGCATTTGATGTCGGGCATCAACAGGCTTGCGTGTTCGTATTACCAGCATGGATGGATAGTGCTGAAAGGCCACCATGTGCTGTGTTCGTCATCTTGGCTCTTCTTACTTAAAGGGCGAGATGATTAAATAACAGAAATAAAATACTTTATTCATATTTTTGTTAAAGGAAACTGTGAGGGCTCAAGATGTGATGCAGACGTGATGGAGTGACGGTGAAACGTGGATGGTCTATCTATGATGCCAGATGCCGAGCAGAGTTCTGAAAGGGTTTCCGCCCTTAAACGTGGTCCACCTCCCCAAACCCTGCCGATCAGGAAATCTGCCAATCTGTTTTTCGTTTTGCGTCGTGCTGTGATGGAATCCTAACATTGTGACCAGAGCATCCTCGCCCCCCACCGACACACCCACGCACCCTCCAGATCCCCCCCCCCCCCACCTTTTCCTGTCTCCTGCTCATTCCTACGTGGCTGCCGACCACGCTGCTAGCCATCTGATAAATGTGATCGACTCGGTTGTCAGGGCTCTTGTCCCGGACCGACACCCTCCTCTCCCCCCCTCCCCCCGTTTGGGAGGAGAGGAGGGTGAGAGTAGGGGGGATGTAGGGTGGGAGGGGGCAGGCAGGCATTGATTGTCGTCCGCATGGTGACACACTCAGCCGGGTGCACCATCCCACACCGATGACTCCCGGATCAATGAAGGTCACGGAGAACATGAACTGAGACACGCAGTCTTCATCCCGGGCCGACAAAGAGGTCAGCGACAGACAAATACACGACACGAAGCCATCCGGCGTTGTGTTACTATAGAGCTCCGACTTTTCTCCCCAGAATGCTAAGCCAGGGTCTACTTTTGGTTTACAAAGTTTGACCGAGGACACCGTGGGTCCCAAGTGTAGCACCCGTACCCCCATACGCACTCTCCTTCAACATGGGGGTGTCAAAAGGTCTTACCAGGAGACGTCCTTCCAGGATGGGGTGTACAGGTTGCTAGGCTGAGAGAGGATCATGGATTGTGGCGTTCTGTCTGCCAGTCTACCACAACTCAATTTCCGTGGTGGAGGAATGTGAACAACTTTTGTTGGGGAAAGCCAAGAACAATAGTGTCAGTTGCTACATGCCCAATCCCCCGTAATCATCCTTCTAGGGGCGTGATTGCGATGCTTCTCGATCACGGTGACACATGAAACTTTTTACAAAGAAAAGAGCAAAAAAATAATCACAGTTAGAAGAAGAACAAGAGGGTAAAAAACAAGGAGCTCCAATTGAGAAATGATGAGACAGGGAAGTTATATATGTTGGGTTCAAATGTAAGCAGTTGAGATGGGATTCTATCTTTTCAAACGTGCCAAAAGATGTGACATTTTAATTAGAACATAGTATACAACATAGCGTATAGGATAGGATAGGATAGTCTTTTTTGACCGAAAAGGCAATTTGGTTTGCAAACAGTAGTCAACACAGCCAATACACATCATAAAATAAATAAATAGAAAACATAAATACATATAACATACAGTAGATGTCATCCTGATAAAATTGTAATGAGCACTAAGAGTTCATCAGTCCTTGTTAAAATGATTAAGTGATAGTATAACATAAACATATATGTAAATGTGATAATCATAATCACAAACTCCTCCTTTTGTATTGACAAGTCAATAGATGACATTCATAAATCATAAAAGGAGGGAAAAGTGTCATTAAGGTTAAAGTGAACAAGAAGAAAAGTCCATTGAGCCAAGGATGAACGGCAAGAGCACTCGAAAGATGATTCGAGCTGTTTGCTGCATAGACACAAACAACGGCTTGGTGAAACTATGCCATCTCGTTCACATATAGTTCTGAACCACCTTTACACATTTGTTTAATAAACAGCTAACCTGTCTGTCAGTGTCTGTCCGTCCCAATGTCTATTGGCCTGTCACAGTTTTCTTCTCTCTCTCTCTCTCTCTCTCTCTCTCTTGCTCTCTCTCTCTCTCATCACTTCCTATCTTTCTCTGTCTACCTCTCTCTCACACGCTATCGCTCTCTATCTCTCTCTCTCTCTCTCTCTCTCTCTCTATCTATCCCTCTCTCTCTCTCTCTCTCTCTCTCTCTGTCTCTCGCTCTCTCACTCTCTCCCTCTCTCGCCCTCAATCTATTTTTCCCGAACGAGGAGGCAGTGAAGCGATTGTATTGGCCACAGCTGGTTGGCATCATGCCAATATCTCCACTTGTGAGTTGCGAAGCGTGTGTGTTTTTCTCTGGGTGCAGGTGACGAGAGCAGAGACAAAGTGCAATAGACAAAGGGAAAACCTCCCCCCACGTGTCACCAGGAGTTAATGCATGTACTCCTGCCTTGCCCCGCTTTGAGCCAAACCGGCATGCAAAACAATGCAAAAATCATTTAGACGGGGAATAGAATGCGTGAGCAGGGGCCGGTATTTTTCGATCGGAATTCTCTGTCTGCAAAGTCCCTCACCACCTGCCTTGCAATTTCACAGTGATTGGAGAGGGAGGTACACCTAGGAAGAGGAGAATGATAGGCACAGAATGAGAGAGAGAATGAGAGAGGGGGGAGGGAGGGAGGGAGGGAGGGAGAGTGGTAGAAGGTCCGGAGGAGCGAGACAGAGACAAAAGAGGCTGGAACGGAGGTGTGGACGAAGGAGGAGGAGACTCAAGGGGCAGGAGGAGGAGAGGAAGGTGGGAGGAGACAAAGGAGTGAGGAATGGAGTGGAGGACAGGGTGGACAGAGATAAGGAGTGCTTTTGGAATTGGAGGAGTGGTATAGTTTATCAGGAGGGGAGAGGGGTCTTGCCTGCTGTCTGGGAGGATGGACAAAACGAAGATGGAGGGAAGGATTAAGAAGGAGGGAAGGCGAACGGCAGGGAAGAAGCAGAAGAAGAAGCAGGGTCCATTTGGATAAGTGCATATAGATTGAACAACAAAATGAGCTGAGGGAAGGAGGGGGGCGAGAGGAAGGAAGAATAACTGTTCTTCAAAGAAACCTTTGGGTTGTATGTCGCAGAATCAAACACAAACAAGTGCTTTTATTTTCAGTGCACTCCGCAGTAAAGTGGTAGGCCTCTTCCCGACTCGGTCAAAGTACAATCGTCGGGATAATGGGATTTCCAGGTCCAACATAAGACCATAAAAGGCCTCTTCCTGTGAGGCAGTGTATTAATTGAGCGCCTTGGCGTGAGCTCCCCTTGATAAGGAGCTGATTGTAGAGTGGCGAAGACGAGGACGAACCCTCCTTCAGACGTTTTCAGAGTCACGCTCAAGTGTTCGCTCGCTCTGCTCTCTTTCTTTCCTCTCCCTCGCCCTCTCCCCCTCCACCATCCCGTGCCACTCCTCGTTGTCTCCCCCTGCCCCCCCCCCGTCCCTGCACCTCCTGTTATCTCTCCTTCTTCTTCTCTGGCGTCCCTCGTCCCCTCTTGCTGCCTTCCTCCTTTCTTCCCCGTTATCCTCGATTCAGTTCCATTCAGGTGGCTTTGTTGGCAGGACTATATATAGATACGTGTGTGTATACGTGACACGGGTGGCTCAGGCAAGGCAATTACATTCATCGATGAACCATAACCACACTCATAATAATAGATAAGTAGAAGCAAGAAGAAATAGCAATACACAGGTGAATTAAGAGATAACTATGCACAGGTTCATTAAACAAGGAGGGGGATGACGAGACTCAGTTTAACTTAATTTGTGGCATGCGGTGACATATTGAGCCGCTTTTTTAAATGAATTTCTAATCAAAGTCAGTTGAAAGATATGTTGGTGTAATTCAGGGGTGGTAAAATGTAGCATTCCTTTCCAGTATTTTGGTTTTATATGTGCTCCTTAATTGATTGTATTTGTGGCGGGATATGCGGAAGGGTTCTTCGTCCACGACAACCAACTCTCTCCCTCTCTCTCTCTCTCTCTCTCTCTCCTCTCTCTCTCTCTCTCTCTCTCTCTCTCTCCCTCTCTCTCTCTCTCTTACTCAAAAAGCAATCAATATAATCATCATCACAATAATCTGCATTCCTCACAAAGGCACAACAG
>NC_136938.1:20231510-20241510 GCF_949987615.1 Pollachius pollachius | reverse complement strand
CTTTCAAAATGTCAAAATCTTTCGATTTTGACTCGTGTTTCTTTTGTCCTTCCACAACAAGTTATTTAAGCCAATGGGAACGACTCTCTCGAAGCTACCCGTTCGCTGGTTCTTCCTGTCTTTGTTAGCTGAGGGTGTTTTTAATGACAATGTTACAGACAAACATCAATGTTAATCTTCTTCTAATCGTTGTTTTAATTATGGACTCCTCTTTGAGTAATAATACTTTGACACGTTGACAGTCCCTATCTGATATATAGAGGTATAGCATTTCTGCAGACGTGAAGGATAGCTCAAGGCTACTCCCGCTCCAAAAGCACAAAATAAATTAAATAAATATGATGAGTGAAATGAAAGGGTGATGAAGGTTTGTGTAGATGTGGCTTTCATTGTTTTCAAAGATTCTTTGGTACACTTTTGCAATGCAAATTAGTTTATGGCAGTCTTTGTTTTTAGAATCTAACGTTTGGCGTTTTTATCTAAACTTTAATCTAACCCTTTTATTTTGTATTTCTGGTAATGTGTCTTGATTTGTTTAATTCACATCCAATTCCACTTGAAACAACGCACCTTTACGATATTGGCCTTTCCCAATTCCCTCATCAATTGATTGTGAATTTCAGTAATTGAATTAGAGTTGACTTCAAAGCATAATTTAGTCAAGGTTTAATAGGCAAACAAGGTGCATACGTTAAGCAACGCATATTTCCCTAACGACATATATCAACGTTTGTCTTTCCTCTACTTTCTCCTGGTCGGGGTGGGGCTTTTCACTCCACGCCCTCCGACTGCTTTGGGAGGGGCGGGGCTAGGAGAGGCAGGGGGGGCGGGGCTTGGAGCTGCTGCCTTTGGCTGAGGGAGCTCAATTGGCAGTTTGGGAGGGATGATGGTTTTCGGAGTCAGGTTGGGCTTGGCCACTGGAATTGTATCTCCATGGCGGTAAACACTGACCTGGAGGGAGAGACAGAGAGGGAGAGAGAGAGACAGAGAGAGACAGACAGAGAGAGACAGAGAGAGAGAGACAAAGAGAGAGAGACAGAGAGAGAGAGAGACAGAGACAGAGAGACCGAGAGAGAGAGAGACAGAGAGACCGAGAGACAGAGACAGAGAGAGAGAGAAAGTGTGAGTGTAAGTTTAATATGGGTTGGAAGTTGCAGTGGCAGCAGCGTCTCTCCATATTGAATGTTATTCCTGGAAATAATCCATGAGATTGGCGAAACCGCGGGTCATTTGGTGCAATATATGAGAGCGGAACGCCTCAGTGGTCACTGGTACGCCCGCTGCTAGGGAACTCACCACGATGTCCACAGACTCTCCTCCGTATTTATTCTGAACGATCATAGTGTATTTCCCGGAGTCCTCCATGCCGATGCTGTTAATAGTGAGGCAGGCAAACTTTCCCTGGTCCAGGGACACCACATACTGGGAGAGAGAGAGAACATGGTCATTTCACCCCTGATCTACTGCCGTTTTTCTTTACACATGATGTGTTTTGTAATGAGGATTTTCTCTATTACAAGCAGACAATATCTAGAGATGGATTTTTGTTATTTCTTGCCGATCAGCCGCGGGACATTAACCGCGTATATATTGACGGAGGACACAGGTGTCGCTTGGCAAATAAGTAGGAATGCTATTCAATGTTTAGTGCAGTCACGTGCCTTATTGACTCATGGCTCATCGCTAATAGGTTTGTTGTGGTGTCTCCCAGTGCCCCCCCCACCCCACCCACCCACCCCCCCCCCCCCCCCCCCCCCCCCGTCCATATTCGCGAATATTAAAAGAACATCCAATTAACTGCCACACATAAAGCACATCAGTTTCCCCGTTTTATGTCCGTTATAAATCCCGTTCAGGAACGTATAGTTGCTGCTACGTGCCTCTCCAAACAAATCACATTTATTGGTAACCAGAGTAGCGTGTTAAGAAGCCATAATGGCCCCCACTTGAGAGCAGACTCCTGGGAGATTTGATATATATATATATATTGCTACGTTAGCGGGGGACGGCGGAGGGGGGAACTACCTGGTTGTCAGGCTCCACATCATTCCCGTTCTTCAGCCATGAGACCAAGGGCTTGGGGTCTCCACTAACTGTGCACGTCAGGCTCAGGGTCTGGGAAACAGACAAACATGTTGCAGGCGGCCATTTCTGCTTCTTTAGAAACTAAAAGCATCTCAGTGTGTTCTGAGATGTACGCTGTAAAGGAGCAGCAAGGGGTGAGGCTTTTTGATCAGGACACCTGCAGGTGAGGCTGTGGACACGGGGTTTTCGCACGCACACTTGCACACACACACACACACACACACACACACACACACACACACACACAAACTTGCATGAACAAACACACACACACATGCACACACACGCACACACACACACACACTCACCTGCACACACACAAATAAATGCATCCACACACTCACACATGAAAGAGGGCAACCACACACAGACACACACACACATGCGCACTCTCACATTCTTACAAACACACAATTCTTACACACACACACGCACACACACACACACACACACACTCACCTTCTTCTCCATGATGGTGACCACATCAGGCAGGCCTCCCACCACTTTACCACGGTCTAGAGAGAAAGAGAGCAACAGTCACTCAAACATTATGGGATGTTCTTAATAGCCATTATTAATATGGCCGTGAATATAATGGGAAATGAGCGGACATGTGATAATGACACTGGAACATGTAGAACTCCGGAGACTAAGCCATTTACATGCAGATGTGGAGAAATCGAGTTGGAGAGAGAGACACACACACAAACACACACATACAAACACACACACACACACACACACACACGCAAACACACACACACACTCTCTCACACACACACACACACACACACACTCTCTCTCTCACACACAGACACACACAGACACACACACACACACGTTGACACACTCTCTCTCACACACAGAAACAGGTGGAAAGGAGGACTTACTCATCTCAGCGTAGGCCTCTGCCCTGAAACAGACAACAAGTCCAGTCAGAAAGCTCTTGACCCCCCAACTTCAGCATAGTTGTAGTATATGCTGTCAAGCATTTGGAAAACACACACCGGACTCCCCAACAGTAAATCATCAATGAATCCACATTGGATGTAACTGGTGAAATGCCCTTTCACCGCTTAGTAAAATCAGAAATGGGTAATTATCTGTAAGTACCCTGCCAGGTAAAAAAGAGAGACGCCTTGAGAAAAAAATCGATATTTATTTATTTTTCAATAAGCTCCCAAGCGACTTAATTGTAATATTGATTCGTCGATTATAGTTTTAAATTATGTTCACTTGCTGGGTGAAACATGTATTTTTGTCTCTTCTCTTTTTACAGGGTATAGTAAAAAGTGTAGAAACAGCATTTTTCCCACAGCTGGTTGGTGGCCTTATTGTCCCTGGCCGGGGGCAGCCATTTTCTCGTTCTACTTAGCATGCCGCTGATGGGAACATAATCAATACTTTGTTCAATCCGAGGTAGGTATAACTGCGGGTAAGCCAGAGTTTACACTCAATTTACTGCACGCCACGAAGGGATTAGGATGTATTCCCAGTGGCTAATATGATCATATTGAGGTTTGCAGAGCTCGGGTTTGATTATCGGATAACTGGGACACGGCACGAGAAGGGGGGGGGGGGGGGCCTGGCAGAGTTATGGGGAACATCTGGGGAGAAAACTATGTTCTCTCCTTCACCTCATCTTCTTGGCATTTGGAGGCAAGGTGATGAGCCGTTCAGGGGTTTGGCCGTGTTGTGTTCGCTGCTTGGCCCTACAATAGCTCTATGAATCCTAATTTGACGCGGGAATTGGCCGGCTCTGGCTCAGTACGGCTTGTTTTGGGACCTCCTTTGAAAACGGAGAATGGCTTTACATAACCGTCGAGCCGAAGGTAGAAAAAATACACATTTGTGTTTGTCCTGTCTCGCCTTGGTTATTCTTTCCCCCTCTCTGCCTATTACTCTGTCTCTCTCTTTCTGTGTCTTGTACAGGGTGTCGTCTTACTTGAGTTTCTGGAACTGAGCGTAGGCTTTGTCGTACACTGAAAAAGAGAACGTGAGAAGAGAAGCTCACTTTTCAAACACCCGACTTTAACTTCAATTCAGAAAAAGAAACTAGAGCATACCATATTAGCTGTTTATGCATGTGTGTGATTGCGTGCGTGCGTTTACCATCTCCACTCAGGTCCAGTGTGCGTTTGTTTGTGTTCTCAAGGTCAGCAATGACGATGGAGTACATCCCTTTGTCTTTGTCGTTGGGCTCGATCACCTTCAAATCAACAGAGCACACTCAGTGATCTACACATCTCTCATCCATCCCTTCAACCACACAACTCTCTTTGTGGAAGGTATCTACAGAGGGTGTCCTATATCCCTCGTAACCTTTCCAATATGGAGATCTAAAAAAAAGACACTACCTAACTGTGCCATTGTATTTATTGACCTTACTGGAGTACATTCGGGGGCCACTTCCCAACCCATCTTCCCCTTGGGCTTGGTGACTTTCCCTGAAGCCTATAAACATGAATTAAGCCAACGGTATCGTGTTGTGTTCAATCACAACAGAACCTCGGAAGTGTCCGCTTTTGTTGAAGTGCCGCCTTTAAAAAGAGTTTTGATGTGCTATTCATGTGTGTGTGTGTGTATGTGTGTGTGTGTGTGTGTGTGTGTGTGTGTGTGTGTGTGTGTGTGTGTAATGTGTGCAGGGCTTTGTACCTCCATGGTTGCCATAGCAGGGGTACCTCCAATCACACACTTCTCACTGTGGCCCACCTTTGATTCACTGAGACAAAAGCACAGAGGGGAGGGTGTGGGATTGGGTGTGTGGAGAAGGGAGAGAGAGGCAGGGACGGACAGAGAGAGCGAGAGAGTGGGAGAATTCATACATACATGCATGCATACATGCGGCAAAGATGTTTGGGTGATAATTGAAAACCGTGTTTACATGCCTGCCTAATGTTGAGCCTGGGGACGTTAATTTCTCCACTCGTCCATCTTTTTTACATGCATAATACACATGCATTAAGGCCCATCACACACACACACACACACAGACACACACACACACACACACACACACACACACACGGCCTGGGAGAGTGCTGAAAACGAATCTCCATACCTTATGTTGTCTAAATAACTGAATTATCGGAAAACCTCTACTAGAAATTGCAACTCTCTTTCACTTTCTTTATCTCCCTCCCTCTATCTTTCTCTCTATCTGTCTCTGGGGTAAAATAGACTAAGCACTAAGACTCATACACATACACACCCACATTCCCACACAGACACACACACACACATTTTCCCTGAGGGTTCAGTGTTTGCATTATCCTCCGTCCAATAATGAATCCTTGACGATGTTGTTTCTGTTTTTACAAGGGAATGCGTTTTTTTTTACAGGCAACTCACTATGGCCTCGGCCACAGCCCCACAGCCTCTGCTCATGTGCGTCCCCCCACGGAACCATCGGGGGCCCCCCTTACCCGTGCGTCCAGTGGATGTTCATCTCCGAGGTGTAATATTTCATGTGACATTGGAGTTGAATGCCAGTCGCCGTGCAGTTAATGACGAGCTCTGCTGCACTGGCACCTAATGAAGGTAATGAGATAGGGGAAGAAACAAGTTCTCAAAACTGGCCCCCAATTGGTGGCTTGCTTTTTTCCATTTTTTTCCTTCTACGGCGAGATCATCTTGCATCTTCATAATTACAGAGCGAGGCGGGTCTTCTGCTGCTTTCTCACCTCACATGATTAATGGAGACGGATCACACCGCTAGGTGCAGTCATTGCTCCGGCTATGCTAGGTGTTTTTCTATTTCCGTAACCATCCAGTGAATAACCACGCTAGCAAGGTGTAACAACGCAATGCGTGAAAGACAGGCTTTTTTAGTCTTTTTTCTTTGCTTTATTTAAGGAAAGAGAAGGAATGGTTTTGCCGTAGAACTCAACCGATTCACAGTGAAAAGCAACTCCAGTAATGTACCTTGCTGGTGGATTGTTGGTTTGAATTATAGTTATACCTGTATTTGATACAATAGACTTTCACCAAAACAATTCTATCACAATACCCATAAAGAAAGAGAAAATCTTGTCATTGTTCTACACAGGTTTCCTAGAGATAAGAAGAGACATTTGATGCCGTAGCATGGTCTGGTGTGTGTGTGTCTGTGCATGTGTGTGTGCGGTATATGTCTGGAGCTAGGTGGCGTATGTGTGTGTGTGTTAATAAGAATGAGAGTGCTGGTGTGAATGTGTTCGTTTTTGTGTACAGTGAATTTGCGTGTGTGTGTTTATGTGCATATGGTATATGTTTGCAGCTAGGTGACGTATGTGTGTGTGTGTGTGTGTGTGTGTGTGTGTGTGTGTGTGTGTGTGTCTGTCTGTGCGTGCACGCATGTGTGTACACGTGGTACGTGCCTGGAGCCATGTGACCTGTGTGCGTATGTGTGTGTGCGTGACGTATGTGTGTAAAGAGTGTGGCTGCCACCTACCCGCCAGCCGGTTAATCTTGTTGATGACTTCGTCAAAGACTAAGAGAAAAGCAATGAGATCATTGTTCAGAGCCTGGGGTGGAGAGATATGAATACAAATACGAAGTTGCCATGCGGTCTGCTAGGGGACAAAAGGCTGGGCGACTGCGTGACATTGAATTGCATCATCTCTGTTCCCCACATAGAACCATCGTTAGAACGTTATTGTGTCAAAGGGTTGTGCGGTTTGGAGGAATTATATTTTTATATTTGCATTTAAATAACATTACCATGCAATTGCTCTGGATAATCAGTTCATAGAGAGTTTGGTATAATAAGGTTCGTATGAGATCAGAATTGGCAAAAAAAAAGTACATTATGGATTCAGGGATGGGACGTCCGTTTGGTCACATGTGTTTGGGACGTCATTAAAGAGCCAGCCCACTGTTGTTACCTTTTCCAGAGATGTCCACTTGGCTCATGTCTTTTCCTCTGTCATCGCTGATGGTGGCTTTATAAACACCAGCAGTTTTTCTGGAAAACTGCCAGGGAATCGGACATAAGGGACATAAAGTCAAACTTCAAGCACATGGGTTTTTGAGTAATATTTATACAATGATGTATTTGTTCTCTGGGACTCTGAAAACCCTAAAACTAAATGCTCCATAATCACCTAGCATGATGCTAGTTTTGTAAAGACGGAAATCTCGGCATTATATTTATATTAAGATTTATTTAAATAGTATAGCAGTCCCTAGTAGAACATTTCCTGTCAGCATTTTCTCTTGCCTCTTTCAATTGACTTGAATATAACTATTACGTATTTAGCAAAAAAGTTGAATGATAACTCAATGTCGCGTTTCATAGGCATGCTTGAGAGGTTATTATTTATGGATGTATTTATTTATATATGTAAAGTAGGTCACTTCTCTTGGTCACAGGATTTGGACTGTACTTAGATGATACTTGATAACTGAAATCATATACCTAGCCTGAACCAATATGGAAATATATGCTACTTATTAGAAAGGGATGGGAGATAAGGGAGGGGGGAAGGCCTGGGGGTGTTTCCAAAGTGCATATTCATCACTTATTGTTATCCCCAATGAGGTTGAACACAGAGAGGTGCTTCCCAGACATTTTATGAAGTTCCCTTACTCAAGGTTACAGGAACATTGGTGAGTGAGGAATTCTGAACATTTCATTTTACCAGGTGGATGGGCAGTTTGCAGACTCCTGATCCCAGATCGGGTTTCACGTCTGGAATAATCTCTGTGTCTTCTTTATACCAGTGGAACTCAGATTCCTTCTTCAAGTTTGCGACCTTTAAACACGAATGAATGATTGAACACATTTGCCACATTTCAACCTCTTTCCCTTCAACGTTGTCTCAACCCATCGATGATGTTGTTGATTATATATTATACCATTCATAATAAACCAGCAGGAGGAAGGAAGAGAAAGGTGATGAATACAATGACTATCAATACAACGCCCTGGTGGGTTACCTTGCAGACAAGCGTGACAGAGCAGTCGTCGTCCGACCTTAACGGTCAGGAACTCACTGAAGTGGGGCCCTGCGGAGGGGAGAGGTGGGTGGGGTTGGGTAAGTTTGTGGGAGGAGAGATAAGGGGGGGGGGGGGGAGAAATTAGGGGGAGGGGGAGGAGAGATTAGTGTGGGAGGAGGAGAGAAGAGGATGTGGTAGAATGGAGGGACAAGTGGGGGGAGGAGAGGGTGAGGGTGGGAGGGGAGGTGAAGAGGAGTGGTGAGTAGGTCCAAGTAGAGGTGAGTGGGGGGGAGGAGGGATGAAGGTCGGAGGAGAGGTGAAGGTCGGAGGAGAGGAGTGAGGGAGGAAGAGGGGTGAGGGGTTTGAAGGAGAGATGAGGATGGGAGGAGAGGTGATGGTGGGGGAGGAGAGGTGATGGTGGGGGGAGGAGAGGGTGAGGGTGGGGGGAGTAGAGATGAGGTCGGTGGGGGGGGGGGAGAGGCGGATCAATAGAAGGACGAGAGGCAGAGAAGAAACGTCCCATCATTCAAATGTTTATTTCCAGCCAGCACCCTCCCATCAAATGAAATATTCAAAAACCTGTGGGGGCGAAGTGTATCGCAACTTCATCCATTATTGAGTTTTTTGATTACATGCTCACCAGAGAGGGAGGTTTGTCAAACAAAACAGACTGTTGTAGGAAAACTTGGACTGCGTCCATTCTCCGGACTTGTCTCTCTTCCCGAGCATTTTGAGCTTAAAGACAAACACGTGGGCGAGCGAGTCGATGAGAATGTTTGGTGTGTCTTACCCTCCTTCACTCTGATGTACTCTCTCCTCTGGTAGTCGGCTTCAGCCAGCGCTGCTTTGAAGGCTAGACACACACACACAAACACACATACACACACACACACACACACACACACACACACACACACCCACACAGAAACAGACCCCACCCACACACACACAGACACACAGCCACACACACACAGCCAAACAAACATACAGACACAACAACACACAAACACACACAGCATGGTAAATTGCGCCGCTAATGACCTGATACATGACAGATCATATGTTTTACTGGCATATATTTATTTTAAAATGAGCCTTAATCAACACCTCCACACATGGTTAATTATGTGCTACTACACATTTCCCCCTGACGTCAATCTGTTAACTTCCTCCTCCCTCGGTTGGGTTCCAGCTGTATCACCACGACCCTCTGCTCTTTTAAATCAGTGAATCAATCGGTACAAACCGACACACACCACCTTGCTCCTGTTCATTATTGGAGACAACGAGCCACATACGCTCGACAAAAGATAAACATTTTTGTTTTGCTTTCTATTTTAGTTAGACTTTTAAAAAAAACTTTGCCAAGACTCACGCCACAAGAATTGAAAAGAGCCAATCTTACCATCTCCAATTAGAACCAGGGAGCTCTGGGCCTTTCCTCCACCGTCTGTGATCTGGCAGGTGTACGTGCCTTCGCTGTCCTCTGTGAAATGATCCAGGATGAACTCAATCACGCCGTGGACACATCGTGGGCCATCTTGTTGGGCTGGGAGGGAACACACACAAAAGATGAGGACAACAGTTTTTTGGCAGCCATAGGAGAATAAAGGGAAGAAAGAAAAGAGAATGGTTGAATAGAAGAATGGATGAATACAAATAGATATAAAAAATATATATATGTGAAAAGAAGAAATAAGTAGTTGGTAGAAGTAGAATTTATATTTCTGCCACTCATATGGCCATACTGTTTGTATATTCTTATTTAAAAGGTTTAAAATTCATAGTATAAGGTTAGTTATGACTGTCCTGTGCTTATGCTGTGACAGACACATTTCCCGCCTGGGACATTTCCCTGTGCATGTTACATTGAGAACTAGTATTACTTTGCCTCAGTATTTTACATTACACTCAATCTCTTTATCCAGCCATCCAAAATCTATCCGTCCGTACAGTGGTACATCTGGGTCATTATTATTTATTCATGAAATGTGTG
>NC_136938.1:20181991-20226991 GCF_949987615.1 Pollachius pollachius | reverse complement strand
ACAGGAGAAGTCAGCTGAGGCTTTTGAAGACTTTCCAAGACCAGCCAGGTTAGCTGCATACACCCGGAACTGATAGATTGCTCCCTGAGTCAAGCCCTCCACCTAGCAGTTAATAGAACAAGAAATTCATATCTTTATTGCTGTTTATTGTAACTATTGCCAAGCAGTCATCCTAATCATCAATATACAAAATAATTAATCAATCAATTAAAATAATAATTGGTTGAATTATAGAACAAAAAAATAATAGAACAATTAAATAAATGACAATGACAAGTAAAAGACGATAAGCCATATGCATAATGAGCTCGAAAAAGTGAGCCGAACAGGAACATAACATGGACGGGGGGATACCTGATACACTCTCTCGGTGACCGCTGGGATGTGAACCTCCCTCCACACGGTAGCGCCGCTGCGTCTCTTGTCTACGAAGTAGGCACTGATGGCGGTACCTCCGGTGTGGAGCGGCTTCTTCCAGTTCAGCACCATGGACTGACCATCGCAGCCCAGCAACGCAATGTCGTATGGAGCAGTGGGGCTGGCTGGAAGGTTCAAGTTCATCGAAGTCAGGGACCGTTTTCGGAAACGTTTTTTTTACTGAAAGCCACTTAATATGAATTTTAAAAAACAATTAAAGGACAGGGAGGGGGGTTAGGCCTCTTGCATGGATAGGTGTCGTCGAAGACTGCGGACATTGGGGTTCAAAACCCATGGCTGGAAGTCAAACACCTTTAAGGTGCCCTTTAAACCCCCTAACCACTGTTAAGGTGTGTGGTCAAGATGCACCCTGCATCATTATTAGCACGGCGGTATCGTGTAAAACAAACATAGGGGAGCAACCACAATGATAACGAGGAGACTAATTAAAAAGTACTGACTGAGTGCCGCTTTTACAGAGAGGGGGGAGGACTCCTGGGATTCGTCGCTCAGGCCCAGCTCATTAATGGCCTGGACGCGGAACACGTACGTCTCGCCGGTGGTCAGTCCGCTCACAACAAACCTGTCGAGGGCGGGAAAAGATAATACATATTAATCCCTCTAGCCCTGGAAACACGCCGTTGTTATGACTACGAGACACACATAGAGGTTGTGTGTGAGATCGGAACGGCTTGACTGCGCTGAACGCAGGCAGGTGTGACCAACCTAGAATCTTGAGTCATACAGCCAAACAGTTCTTGAGTACATGAAACAACACGATCCCACCAGCACGTACTTTGTGCTGCTGTGAGGCTTGTGATTAGCTGAGGTCCAGTCCTTAGATCCTTTCACACACTGGTCGATGTAGTAACCAATCAGGTTGTTGGGTTCCTTAGGAGGAGCCCATTGGATCAATAAAGATGTATCCGTTTCCCTGGTGGAAATCACCTGACCAGGGGCTGATGGTACACCTGCAGGGAACAAATTAATCAATCAATAAAAAACAGTGATTTTTATAACAAAAAAAAGGACGTTCATAAAATAGGATTCTGCAAATTAGAAAATATATAATTGATCGAGCTGACCTTTGAGTGCCTGGGTCTGGATAAGTTTAGATGGTTCGGATGGTTCACTGGTACCGTACATGTTGGCGGACAGCACTCTGAACTGGTACTCTTTGCCCTCGGCCAGGTCAAACACGGCGTAGCGAGGGGATCTGATGGGCACCTGTGTGTTCACGCGCTGCCATGCAGCGGTGCCGACCTGGCACTGTTTGGAGGGGGGAAGAGACGAGGGGTTCGCTAACACTGTTGCTTCAGAAAAGCCTGAGCAACAAATAGAAGTGGCCACTTTTCTCGGCTAGTTGTCGTGACTTGTGCGCTCCACAAAACTCAACGCATAGCACGATCAGAACCCCACCTTCAGAAAGCAGGGTTATGTCCACAGACATATGGGATTAGGTGGTGTATTTGTCTGGTGGTATTTATGTATTCCACACGTTACCTTTTCAATGTAGTACCACATGGGTGCCTTGCTGGAGTAGGCAGGGGCCTTCCAGCTCAGAACGACATAAGTCCTGTCTGTCTCTGAGGCGTAGATCCCTGATGAAACCCCGGGAGGTTTGCCCTCAGCTGCGGATGGAAGTCACCCACAAGAATACAAAGAGGTGATGGTCGCCCACATGATGGTCAATGTGTGCCCGCATGCCCACACGTAGACACGCACACATTCACGCACATACACTCACGCACACACAAAGTCATGCACATGTAGATCAATTTTATTATTATTATTGCTTTGATTCCTCAGACTACGTTGTTAGCAGTAGGACAGATATAATCACCTCTCTCAGTGCTTCAACTTAATATCCGTTAATATCCGAAAAATGGTTGTTGAAATCCTTAATCACATGTTACATCACATTTCCATCACAGCTAATGGTTCATAATTGCATATTCTAGACCCATCTTATCTTTACTACCATTTTATCAACACAGAGATTTTTGCTAATTCATAATTATATAATGGAGTACAAATTACTGTACGTCTATATTTATCAACCTACCTTCCATATCGTCGTCGTAAGTAACCACATCAAGTTTTCCTCCGAGTTTTAAGGCTGCAGGTTGAAGCAAGAAAATCATAACTAAATCATTGACAACGTTAATAAGTTATGAAAGTATGTTATGACACACTGAGCCGCATCTTGGTTCAACCAAAGGTCTATGGTTGTTCCCAATAAAATAAACACAGAGTATTCAGTAGGTGGATTGAAACAGCGCAACATGAAGCTTTCATAAGGTCTCATTCGTAATGACCAAGATACAGAGGCCATCTGTCTAGTGCTAAAAAGGAAATTAAAATAATGAGCTGAAGAATTTGATTATGTTTTTTAATCTCTACATATCTCATTCATTATGTTAATAAATGAATCAGTCAGGCCCATTAGTCAGTGTCTAGGAGTGGAGCACATTGGATCCTGTCCATAATGTCAACACAGTGAAATATCATTGTTGGCACCTGATAGGAAAATATATTCATGTCATAATTGAAGATGACGTTCTCTTGTACAAATATAAGCAGTTTAACGATGACATCATTTGGCTGAGTGTCAAAAATGTAAGGGCAAATGTAAAGAAAAAAGCTATTATGTCAAACACTGGAATACAAATGCCCAGAAAGACTTGGTTATAAAGAACTCCCCCATTTCTGAATCCATTAGTGTATATGACATGAGACCAAGGTAACAAGATTATTTTTTTGTCCTCCTCACAGAGAACATTGACCAATTCAACACTTTATTTATAATCTATTTTGGACGATTGCTTGAATCCTTGGTATGTCCTAAAAGGCTTGCTAGCTTTAACCAGCAACTTATGCCGAAAATGTCCAAAAATAAACAATCTACAATAACAAGAATAACAGAACGTGCTGAAATGCATACCAGTCACATTCCATCGTGCCATATAGCAGTGGTGTGTATTGCGGATAATCCACTGTATTAATATAAATGAACACCTTGATCTCCCCTATGTTATTAATAGAGTGGTATCTTCTTCCTCCGTGTGCTTCTCACCGTGCAGCCTCTCGAACTCGGTGGGGTCCAGAGCGGCGATGGGGTCGGACATGCGGGACGGCTTGCTGATACCGCGCGCGTTGACGGCTCGCACCCTGAAGTAGTAGGAGTGTCCCTCGAACAGGCCGGGGACGGGGTATTTACAGATCTTAATGGGGTGGTCGTTGCACTGGGCCCAGTTCTCTGTCCCCACCTCACATCTGGGAAAAGAAGAAGAGTCATGTAGCAGGTTAGTGTAGGGACGAGGGACAAGGGACTAGGGACTAGGGACAAAGGACTAGGGACTAGGGACGAGGGACAAGGGACTAGGGACTAGGGACAAAGGACTAGGGACTAGGGACGAGGGACAAGGGACTAGGGACGAGAGACAAAGGAGTAGGGATGAGGGAGTAGGGACTAGGGACGAGGGACAAGGGACTAGGGACGAGAGACAAAGGAGTAGGGATGAGGGAGTCGGGACTAGGCACTAGGGACGAGGGACAAGGGACTTGGGACGAGGAAGTAGGAACTAGGGACTAGAGACAAAGGAGTAGGGATGAGGGATTAGGAACTAGGGACTAGAGACAAAGGAGTAGGGATGAGGGATTAGGAACTAGGGACTAGAGACAACGGGGTATAGGGATGAGGGAGTAGGGACTAGGGACTAGAGACTAGGGACGAGGGACGAGGGACGAGGGACTAGGGACTAGAGACAAAGGAGTAGGGACTAGGGAGTAGGGACTAGGGATGAGGGACTAGAGATAAGGGAGGTGTAACTAGGGACGAGAGACAAGGGAGTAAGGACGAGAGACTAGGGAAAGGTATTGGGTTTGATGTCCGCAGTACAATCTGTCTTTAGCATGGTCCCAAATCTCTACCTGCTGCTCAATGGCATGAGTCTGAATTGGCATATTAGACAAAGCTAAAAAGATAAAATAGTACAAAATGAACTAAGTAGGACCACATTTTAGAATGAGTACAGAAATGATGACGTTATGTTGAATCAAGTTATAGAAATGATTATATATTAAATGTAAATAAACAGAATCCATTACAGAACACATTGCTGGGCATTAAGAGAGGCCGTTTAAAATGCCCTTTATTCAGATGGGCAGAGGTGCTTGTGTTCAATAGGCCACAGTGTATCCTTAAGTAAAGCTTTAGGAATAAAGACAAGAAATCTTGGTATAAATAAGCCTATCCATCCATCCAATAGTGCTTCTTATGAATGACGAACCCTGTGGGTTCCACGCTAAGTGTTCTCATGGCAGTTGGCCAAACGATGCCTTGCTGCGTTCTTCTGTGTGTGCATGTGTGTGTACGCCTGTATGCTTGAGACTGTGTGTGTGTTTGAGACTGAGTGTGTGCGTGTGTGTTGGTGTGTGTGTGTGTGTGTGTGCCACAGATGTGCTCTTCCTTACTTGTCCACAAAGTAGCCCAGGATAGGGCCCTCGGTGGTGGTGTTGGGGGGCTTCCAGGACACGATGACGTAGTCCCTGTTTGCATCATGGATCCTGATGTCCATCGGAGCCCCGGGAGCTCCGGCGACAGGGGGTGGGCCGTCTGGAAGTGCAGCGGCCGCACAAAGGAGGACCCATCGTTCAGTGTATTTATTAAGACGCGAGACATAGGCTGGCTGGACTTTAAGGAACAAATGATCATTTTGACTTCTTCTAACCATCCACTCTGAGTTAATTTGCCCTCTCTCGCTCTCGGCCGCTCTCGTCAATCTATCAGTTTTTACAGATGAAGATCTCTCTCTCTCTCTCTCTCTCTCTCTCTCTCTCTTACTCTCTCTCTCTCTCTCTGTCTATCCCTACAGATGATATCTCTCTCTTTCTTTCTCAATCTATCTCTTTATCTACATACAGATTTTTTCTCTCTCTCTCTCTCTCTCTCTCTCTCTCTCTGTCTATCCCTACAGATGATATCTCTCTCTTTCTTTCTCAATCTATCTTTTTGTCTACATACAGATTTTCTCTCTCTCTCTCTCTCTCTCTCTCTCTCTCTCTCTCTCTCTCCAGATGATGTATCTCTCTCTCTCACTCCTTGGCAGTGTCTGACCTGAGACAGAGATGAAGGCGCTGTGCTCGGCCGTGCCTCCCTTGGTCACCAGACGCAGTGTGTACAGGCCTTCGTCGTCCTTGAACAGGTTAGGGATGGTCAGGGTGGAGGTGCCCCGGCCCGTGTTGATCTTCACCCACTTGAATCAACCAGACGGGTGTCTGAGCGCCAGACGCGGGGGGGGGGGGGGGGGGGGGGGGGGGGGGGGGGGGGGGGGGGGGGGGAGAGAAAAGAGTATCGCCATTACAACGCCATCGCCGTCAAATAAACCTATGTTCCCATGGGTCTTTGTAAATGAAATAAGCAGCGGAATGGAGACATCTCTTGGAAAGTTTAACAAATAGCGTGAACATCTATGGAAAACATAGTACGTATGCATATAATATATGCATGCTACTATTAGTCATCAAGCAATAGTTTGGCGCCTTTATCCAAGTCCATCACAGGGAATTCTGATACAGGTTATTAATAAGCAAGTACCCAACCCGGTATGTCAAGGCGTTGAAACACTGTATGTCTATGCTTCTATATTCTATATATATATATATTCTGTGACGTTTACCATCGCGGTACCACTGGCTGTCGGGCTGCAGGTTGGCCAGGTTTGGTTCGAGGTGCATGGTGGCCGTCAGAGAGGCGGAGCCGCCCTCAGAGGCGAACACGGGCCCGAACTTCTCCGTGAAGGTGATGTTGATCTTAGTGTACTTGATACTGGGGAGCATCGGGGCTGGAGCGGGTATGGGAATGAGAGACCAATAGAAGGAGGCGACAAAGAAAGGGAGAGCGCGAGCGAGAGGGATAGAGATAGACAAATAGAAGGTGAATAAAATCAAAGCGGGGAAGGGGTGATGCTGAACAAGAGAAAGTCATTGAAACGAGCGATGTCAAATGAAGACGAGGTTAGTGTCAGTAGCATCACACTTGGTGTGCGTCAAAACACTTAAAGTGAGACATTGCAAATCAAATGAGATTCCATCCATATTGATGACCTTACCGGTGTAAGGAAGCCATGCGTACGAACAGGACTCATCCTCCTGCCTGAACCCTGGATGGTAACACAGAAAACATTGGATTGTTTTCCTTTATATTCTCACGATCGCACACACACACACACACACACATACACACGCACACACCCAAACACACACACACATGCAAACCCATCACTCAGCGAACAGTGATCAAACGTGAGTGGAGGATAATTGGGAGGGTGGAGATTGTTTCAAGTAGCTCCAGGTGCAGAGAACGAGCAGCGCTTACTCTTGACAATAACGGAGGCCTGAGAGGAGGCCTGTCCATGGATGTTAGACGCCACAGCTGAGTACTGGGCCGTGTCATCGGTGCCACACCTGCGGGACAACAGCAAACACACAGGCAACGCTCGACATTGAGACAGTGACAGTACTGATCTAGTCCTGCTTTTAAATGCGGTGACGTTTTTTTTTTTTTTTTTTTTGAAAAACCGTTCTTTCAACAGAACAAGCTTTTTCAGTTGTTTTTATTTCACTCTTGATGTCTGCTCGTGCTATAAGTGTAATGGGGGATTCCAGCCCGACAGACGCTGAAACATTATGCGAGCTGCCAGGGGTAATGTTGCAGACAATGCAGAATCCTTCCAGAGGAAATGTTTGCTGGGTTGTTGTGCAATAAATGTCGTTACTGCTAGTGACATGCCTCATCTCCGTTTTCACACAACAGTGTGTTTCATGCTGGGGGGATCTCTGCTGTGAGCCAGACTCCTGCTGAGTGAGAAATCCTTTTGAACCTCATGCAAACCAGGGGTCTCCCCTGATGTTACACGTTCATTGATAAATTATTGATTGCATAAACTGTGTATTGGTTGCCTTAAGGCACAGTAAATAATTCTAGTAAATAAAAGAAAGGCTGCATGTATCCATGCATGTATGTATGTATGTATGTTTGCATGTATGATTGAATGTATGTATGTATGTATGTATGTACAGTGGGGCAAAAAAGTATTTAGTCAGCCTCTAATTGTGCAAGTTCTCCCACTTAAAAAGATGAGAGAGGCCTGTAATTTTCACCATAGGTATACCTCAGCTATGAGAGACAAAATGAAAAAAAAATCTAGAAAATCACATTGTCTGATTTTTAAAGAATTTATTTGCAAATGATGGTGGAAAATAAGTATTTGGTCAATAACAAAAGGTCATCTCAATACTTTGTTACATGCCCTTTGTTGGCAATGACAGAGGTCAAACGTTTTCTGTAAGTCTTTACAAGGTTTTCACACACTGCTGCTGGTATTTTGGCCCATTCCTCCATGCAGATCTCCTCTAGAGCAGTGATGTTTTTGGGCCACACGGACTTTCAACTCCCTCCAAAGATTTTCTATGGGGTTGAGATCTGGAGACTGGCTAGGCCACTCCAGGACCTTGAAATGCTTCTTACGAAGCCACTCCTTCGTTGCCCGGGCGGTGTGTTTGGGGTCATTGTCATGCTGAAAGACCCAGCCACGTTTCATCTTCAGTGCCCTTGCTGATGGAAGGAGGTTTTCACTCAAAATCTCACGATACATGGCCCCATTCATTCTTTCCGTCATACGGATCAGACGTCCTGGTCCCTTGGCAGAAAAACAACCCCAAAGCATGATGTTTCCACCCCCATGCTACACTGTAGGTATGGTGTTCTTTGGATGCAACTCAGCATTCTTTCTCCTCCAAACACGACGAGTTGAGTTTTTACCAAAAAGTTATATTTTGGTTTCATCTGACCATATGACATTCTCCCAATCCTGTTCTGGATCATCCAAATGCTCTCTAGCAAACTTCAAACGGGCCCGGACATGCACTGGCTTTAGCAGGGGGACACGTCTGGCACTGCAGGATTTGAGTCCCTGGCGGCGTAGTGTGTTAGTGATGGTAGCCTTTGTTACTTTGGTCCCAGCTCTCTGGAGGTCATTCACTAGGTCCCCCCGTGTGGTTTTGGGATTTTTGTTCACCGTTCTTGTGATCATTTTGACCCCACAGGGTGAGATCTTGCGTGGAGCCCCAGATCGAGGGAGATTATCAGTGGTCTTGTATGTATTCCATTTCCTAATAATTTCTCCCACAGTTGATTTCTTCACACCAAGCTGCTTACCTATTGCAGATTCAGACTTCCCAGCCTGGTGCAGGTCTACAATTGTGTTTCTGGTGTCCTTTGACAGCTCTTTGGTCTTGGTCATAGTGGAGTTTGGTGTGTGACTGTTTGAGGTTGTGGACAGGTGTCTTTTATACTGATAAGGAGTTCAAACAGGTGCCATTAATACAGGTAACAAGTTTAGGACAGAGGAGCCTCTTAAAGAAGAAGTTACAGGTCTGTGACAGCCAGAAATCTTGCTGGTTTGTAGGTGACCAAATACTTATTTTCCACCATAATTTGCAAATAAATTCTTAAAAAATCAGACAATGTGATTTTCAGGATTTTTTTTTTCATTTTGTCTCTCATAGCTGAGGTTTACCTATGATGAAAATTACAGGCCTCTCTCGTCTTTTTAAGTGGGAGAACTTGCACAATTGGTGACTGACTAAATACTTTTTTGCCCCACTGTATGTATGTATGTATGTATGTATGTATGTATGTATGTATGTATGTATGTATGTATGTATGTATGTATGTATGTATGCATGCATGTATGTATGTATGTATGTATGTATGTATGTATGTATGTATGTATGTATGTATGACCATGCATACAGGGTACAAATTATGGGGGGGGGGGGGATATATTTGCATATATTTGTAACTATGCATGTCAGAATATTGTATCCAACATGAGTATTCATATAAGCAGCCCAAATGTAAGCAACCCAATAGAGGATACAATTTTCCATATAAATGCAGGAAATTATGTTGCGTTGTGAAACTTTTTTAGGGGGCCAGGCTGTTCTTCCTTCGCTATTGCATAGTACATTTTCTGAAAGTCTCTTGAGTTCATTTGATCCGTGTTAAATGGGACATTTATGGGAAAAAGTCAAAAGTTGGGGAATGAGACAATTGAGGGTGCAAATCTGATCATTTGCAACCTGCATACACATAAGTACTATGCATGTACCTGTATGCACGTTAGTATATTACACAAGGCAAGGTTTAAAGAGAGTTACAATGTTTGTGTATGTGTATGCGTACGTGCATGTGTGCGTGCATTTGCGTGTGTGTGGGTGTGTGTGCGTATGGGTGCGTGTGTGCGTGTGTGCTTGTGGTTGGAGCTGTTACAAACTTCAGGAGCTGGGTTGAAGTGTGTTGAAGTAGTTTAGATAGTGAGTTGGCTGGAGGCGGGGCCACAGTTCAAGTGACAAGCATTCTGAGGTGTCGTGTAGCGTCCAACTCAGCACATTAACAGCTGAGTGCCCTTAAACTAGAGGGGAGAGAGAAGGGTTCCTCGTTCTGCTGGTGACCTGTGTCTTGTCCTGAGTATAGCGTCTAGTATGGCTTCTGGTTTGGCTTTGCATTTGACAGTGACTGAGACAGAGATAGGGTGTGTGTGGTTTCTCTCCTCAACCCTTCTGTGAAATATCCATCTTACTGGGGCCATACCATGTTCTTACTGAAGTGGAACATGGTATGGATTATTTTGATGAATAGGAAAATTTCCCCTTCATGAATTGTGAATGACATTGGTGGTTTGCAGAAAAGATATGCAGTTTAAAAGGCAGCAATTCGATACCCTATTCGAAGAATGGTTAACGGCCCAATGATAGTTCAAAGCTCCCTAATTCTTTGAAGCTGGTTGAAACAATTGATCAATCTGAAAATGTATGACATTTTTAACCTCAATTATTTTTAAATGTTTGCTTTTATTACTACTTTGTTTGTCAATTATGGCATCCATTGCCCTCCTTACCATCCCTGGAAGGAGGGATAGCCCGTTCTGTGTTTCTTCTCAAGATTTCTTTCTTCCTAATTAAGGGAGTGTTTTCTTGCCTTTTTGGGGGCTTTGGTTGGCGGGTTTCAGCCATATATGACCTATTAAGACCTTTGACACTGCTATTGTGACTGAAGGCTACTTTGTCCAGAATGAGTGATCAAACCTGCCTGGGAATCTCCAGAGAACGCATGCCGACGTTGTCATCAACGATGTACCGTCCAGCAGATCCATGCTCCAAGATCACACCATCTTTGTACCTTTATCAGGACCATAAGGGCATTAGAAACCCATGCATTGCTGTCAAAAACCTGCCGTTCATGCATACCTGTGGTACATTAAAGACATTCTACTTCTGAAGTAAAAGCAAACAAGGTTCAGGAGCTAACACATTATTTCACATTATGTTGAATTTCAATATGTACACATTCTATGAAAGAACCTACAATGATCTAATTCATAGATGGATAGATATAATTGTATTGTCCTTAAAGTGGAAATACAGGACTTAATAATACAATACAATTTCATATTGTTTGGTAAAATGAGTAAGGACCGACCATTGCACGATAGGAACGGGGAATCCCTCCACGGTACAGAAAAGCTTGATGGGGGAGTTCTCGAACACGGTGTGGGACCTGAGCCTGACCACGAACTGGGGGCCCCTGATCATTGGCTCCTCGCGCACATATTTCTCCACCATCTTCTTCCTCACCTGAACGCCGACCAGGAACAATGAGGGCCGATGACCGCCAAGTACAGGTATTTGTAAGCACTGATACTAATCATACTATTTAGTACTAAATTGTATGCATTTACAACCTCTGCTATACCTAAGGCCTATCTGTACTTTTAAATGTACTTCTTTATTTTAAAATGTCAGTTCAGGATATAATGATAATACATTTGATTTATAACGCCCTTCAATAATCCCAAGGCGCTTGTAGTAGCTACGGTAAGAAAATGTGAAACTAAAATATGATAATAAATTCCATTCCTATGTTGTCAGTGTCTCTCTTTGTCCAGGTTTTGCGGTCACAGTTGCCATGTGCTTATGTATTCCACGTCTTTCCTATGACTTAGCAACACAGAGGGCGGGAATACACGGAGGACTGTCACCATTGCCGTGATGAGCGGATTTCAACGGCAAGGCGGTGGTTCTGCTAAATCCAGCCTAATCCCACAATTTCCGTGACATTTCCTTCTGCTCAGCTGTTTGGTGTTGTCTGTCAGTACAGTTTAACTCCTCAGATCCTCAGTATTTCAAAATGTAAAACCTCTTTTCCTTGGTGATTATGTATATGGTAATTATCTTCCCCCTGCTCTCCCTGCCATATAAACTAATCATATTTGCCATCAACAGAAAAAAGATGGTATATGGTCGCTAGAGAAGCTAATGTGTATTGTGCTTTGGACCTCAAGATATTCTTTACATCATTTCACTGGGATTAAGCTGATGTTGCCATGTGACATCCGTGTCAGTTAGCCTGCTAGGAACCCCCACACACACATATATATATATATATATATATATAGAGAGAGAGAGAGAGAGAGAGAGAGAGAGAGAGAGAGAGAGAGAGAGAGAGAGAGAGAGAGAGAGAGAGAGAGATTGGGTGGGAGAGGGTGACAGTGAGAGAAAGTGACAGAGAGACAAGGAGATAGAGGGAGAGAGTGACAGAGAGAGAGAGAGAGAGACAGCGAGAGAAATTGACAGAGAGAATGAGAGAGAGAGAGAGAGAGAGAGAGAGAGAGAGAGAGAGAGAGAGAGAGGAGAGAAACATAGAGAGAGAGACAGAGCCACAGCAGCAGGCTTGGATCCTTACCACTCCCTGGATGCGAACTGCTGCTTTATGCTGATAGTCGTCCACCACTGACTCAGAGCTGAAGGCACACAGATAGTTACACTCATTGATGAGGATTAGGAAAAAATGTAATGCCAGCCCTGAATATTGACTCGATACATGGAACGGCTAAGAACTTGTGAATGTTTGTTGTTTTCCAAGATTTACACAAACACGATAATATTAACAGTTTGCTACATTAGAAAGATAACTTAAAAAAAAAATCCATAAAAATCCTCATAAGATCCTCTATCCTCGAGTAGCAAAGGTCAAAATCAGTGTCAAAACCATTATCACAACTGATATGTCCAAGTATAAAATGCATCCTAAAGTTCAATAAAAAAGAACTAGCCTACATTTTAGGAAAACACATTAAAAAAAAGAAGCATATTGTAATAAAATGGCATTTGTACAACACAATCTGCATGGCTAAAACCATTCTCAAATCGTGTTGGACAAAGGTTAAGGACATAATCAATTGTTAGAATGTGGTTTAGGTTAACAGATGGCAGATACTTAGTCAAATAAAAGCAAGGTTAAGGCTTGAGTCGTTGAAAGAAAAAGAGTTGCTCTTTATAGCTCACACACGTACATAGACGCAAACTCACACAAAGGAAAAACATAAACACAAGTATGTACACACACTAAAGACATGAACATGCGATTGACAGTAAGCAGGTGATGAGAAGGAATATTTTGTGATGTGTTTGAGAAGAGCTGTCATCAGTTAAAAAATGTGGAGCAATGTGCTACAAACGCAAAAGCGATTTTACTTTCTACGTTGTACTTGCGCAAACTTAAAAGTGCAAAGAAAACCATGAAGATAATTCATATTGGGTTTTTACACAAAACGAACAAAACGGATTGATAGCTAAAGTTTCTGATGACTGGAGTTGATCCTAACATTTCCTGCATGGCTATTTGTATGACTAGAGAATATGATACTATTCTTTTAGGTGTCCTTTACGTTTTAAAGCAATTGTATGAATGTGGGGATCATTGTTTGCTTACAACAGTTAAAAAGCCTGTTATGATTGATTAATATTGTCAAGCTATAAAAAAATATATATGTATATATATATATATATATATATATATATATATATATATATAAGAGCATTTAAGAAGCATTTTAGAGAGCATTTTAAGAGTTACAGTTTGCAAAAACCCGGAATTAGTTAGAAATAGTAGGTTAGGTTACAAATGGTAGTTCTTTATTAGACTAGGCCTACTTCATTATTATTATTATTATTATTATTATTATTATTATTATTATTATTATAAGCGCAAATAATGCTAGTATAAGTACTAATACCACGGCGGGTTTTATCAAGTTGTTGCAATATTTTGTTATACTTAAAACTCTGTAAGTCTAGTTTTGTACAACTGTACCTGCTGTATTCTTTGACCACATATTTACTCTGTTTGTGGTAGTATTCGTGGTTGTAATTCCCAGATCTCATCGCCATGGTGACACTCTAGTTACTGGCCTGTGTAACAAACAGGACATGAATACTTTTACATTAACCCATAAACACACACGTGTCACACACAAGTACATAGACAATGTAGATGCATGTCCTGTGGGACACACACGTGTGTCACAAACATACACGTACATAGACATTGTAGATCCGGACCTGTTTGACACACAGGAATATGAATACGCATACATAAACACACACGTTTCACACAAACACGCGCAAACGAAGATATACAAAAAACACGCACGCACACACACACACACACACACACACACACACACACACACACACACACACACACACACACACACACACACACACACACACACACACACACATAAATACACCCATGCCAAGTATAAAGACAGATACGACAGATACCAACATAAATCAATCACATGCTGTCCAAATGCAGTCTTGTCTAGTGTGTATGTTTTCACCACAGATTCTTATCAATGTTTCTATGTATTTATGTAGATACACTCACCATAGATCATGTCCGATAAGACAATTGATTGCAACATAAAGAGGTGCACACACACACACACACACACACACACACACACACACACACACACACACACACACACACACACGCAAACACCCACACACATAAGCTAACATTCAATTTTGCATATTTAGACTAAAACTTTCTACCTTCTTCTGCAGATGTATAATTTTAAAGAGAAATGTGGACTTAATGATGCAGCAACGGCACATTGCTTTTTATACTTTATGTCCAAGCAATGATGTTCTTTGTACACATACAATTCCTGTAGATCGGAGATCTGACTCACGAGTCACACTCATTCCTTAAATAACCCAATATAAAACACATAATGCATCATCTCCGCAGCACTAAACTGACATTCCCAGTAAAAAAAGGTATGACGGTATTAGGTGTGACGTTTTTGCACATCACATGTGACAAACTTACTGCCACTGCAGTCAATTTTCTATTCATAGAACACCATTGCATCACCGTTCCACTCCTTGCGAGCTCAAAGCAGAGCCATATATAGAAAGTGAATCTATTGCAATAACCCAACAGCGAACACATTCAGTCAAGCCAATTACGCTTTTGGTAAGACTGTTAGACCTTTTCTTCAAGCACGATGAAGTAAAATTTGAACATTTACATCCAACACTACACTAGAGGGAGCAACATCAACAACAGCTACACTGGCCGTAGATGAATGTCCATCGAAGACGTAACAACTATTCAATATTATAATAAACACAATACAACAGCACGCTGAAGGTTACATTACATATTTGAACAATATTTGTTATACTTCCGCTTTGGCGGAATCTGCCACCCTTCCCACTCTATTCCAGAAGCAACATTACATCATCTGTCTTGCATCATGTACAGTGAGGCAAAAGAGAACATTGTTTTCCTACAACACTTGGTGGTCTGGTGTCAAGTGAAAAATGTAAAATGAAACATTCTCAACTCAAAGGCATACATACCTGCAAGGCTTGAGTCAGTTGAACAGGAAGTTAAACCTACTCATAACAGCATATCCTCCCCTTAACTGTTCATTTTATCTGTTCAATCAGTAATTCCTAACCCTTTAAGAAATAATTGAACTTCTGCATAGATTATGCACACTGAATTCAGCCATTTCAAGCCATTATCCCAGCCAACAGACGCTTATAAGTAGCTCTGCAAGGGTCTGGTGTCAAAGTCTAAAGATGTATAAGACAAAACATTTCTGTCTGAAATAACAACCTGTCTCTTCTATTCCTATATCCCAGCAGGGCAGCTCTGTCGTTACAATTTCCCAGTAGCAGACCTCTGTCAGCACTTTGCTACAGACAGTATCCTTTGTCTGTAGCATTACCCTGTGTCAGTAGCATTAACCTGTACCCTGTGTCAGTAGCAATAACCTGTACCCTGTGTCAGTAGCATTAACCTGTACCCTGTGTCAGTAGCATTACCCTGTGTCAGTACCATTACCCTGTGTCGGTAGCATTACCCTGTGTCAGTACCGTTACCCTGTGTCAGTACCATTACCCTGTGTCGGTACCCTGTGTCGGTAGCATTACCCTGTGTCAGTACCATTACCCTGTGTCAGTACCATTACCCTGTGTCGGTACCATTACCCTGTGTCAGTACCATTACCCTGTGTCAGTACCATTACCCTGTGTCAGTACCACTACCTTGCGTCAGCTCCATACCCTGCACCCTGTCCATTACCCTGTGTCAGTACCATCAGGGCCGTTTCAAGGAATTTGGGGGCCCCAGGCAAGACTTCCGAGGGGGGGGGGGGGGGGGGGGGGGGTGTACTACGGTGAGAGTTTCAATGCGCACTATCAATTAATCGCCTGTCCCCTCCCTTGTCTGTTCCATTTGGGAACATGTTTGGTAAACATGTTTTATTTTGCTTGTTTCATATAATTTAATTAATTAATTAAGTGCGCCACCAGAGAGCGCCCTCATCACATTTGCGTACTACAGTGAGAGTTTCAATGCGCGCTATCAATTAATCGCCTGTCCCCTCCCTTGTCCGTTCCATTTGGGAACATGTTTGGTAAACATGTTTTATTTTGCTTGTTTCATATAATTTAATTAATAAATTAAGTGCGCCACCAGAGGGCGCCCTCATCACATTTGCCGCCCTAGGACTAGGTCGCTTATGCTTATCGCCGATCAGTTTGTCAGTTTGTCAGTTTGGCTGGCCCAAAGCAATTGCTTGGTTTGCTTGCCTTCTCGCGACGGGCCTGAGTACCATTACCCTGTGTCAGTAGCATTAACCTGTACCCTGTGTCGGTAGCATTACCCTGTCAGTACCATTACCCTGTGTCGGTAGCCTTACCCTGTGTCAGTACCATTACCCTGTGTCAGTACCATTACCCTGTGTCAGTACCACTACCTTGCGTCAGCTCCATACCCTGCACCCTGTCCATTACCCTGTGTCAGTACCATACCCGGCACCCTGTGTGAGTACCGTTACCCTGTGTCAGTACCGTTACCCTGTGTCAGTACCATTACCCTGTGTCAGTACCATTACCCTGTGTCAGTACCATTACCCTCGGTCAGTACCATTACCCTGTGTCAGTACCATTACCCTGTGTCAGTACCATTACCCTCGGTCAGTACCATTACCCTGTGTCAGTACCATTACCCTGTGTCAGTACTGTTACCCTGTGTCAGTACCATTACCCTCGGTCAGTACCATTACCCTGTGTCAGTACCATTACCCTGTGTCAGTACCGTTACCCTCGGTCAGTACCATGCCCTGCATCCTTTGACAGTACCACTACCCTCAGTCAGCCCCATGACCAGGACTACTCATATGACAGCCAAAGGACATCTGAATTCCTTGGTTCACTCCATGAACACTTCAGGACTTCAGGACATAAATCCAAATCATAAATCCTAATCCCTCAGCTTCATAACCCATGAATTGCTTAGTTTGACTGCTAACCAACATATCTTTCAGTATCTATGTTCAAAGCTTTCACTATCTATATTGCATGTAAATACACACAAGCCGTAATCAAGATAATTCAACAATTGTCAGGAGAGTTAAAATAGCCATCAATAACAATTCAGTGTGTTAATCTCTCGAGAGACAGTCAAACAATGTGTCAACAAGCAATCCTTTTATCTGTCCACTGGGAGTCCATTATATACATTACTCAGGCAATAAGATCCACTCTACAGCAAGATCTCCATCCATCTTCATTTCATCAAACCTTGAGAACCGGACAATCATTCACTTCCACCTACATGATATAATACAATCAATAGAACCACCTCCCATGACCCCATTCATTATCCTATACGTACTCAGCTTCACACGACCTTACATCACGCGACCCTTCACCCGTCATCCTACCTTTGTCTACCTGCTGCAAAACTATACAATGGGGCAGGTGTACCACGGAGCCGATGTTGATGGTGATGGTGGTGGTGGTGGTGGTAGTCCTTACCCCTCGAGTTTTCCTGCACCGAGCCTTTCGGTCGTAAGCCTGAGTCCGCAGGGAGTCAGCCTTAACAAGCTGGCGACCAAAACCTCCACCCGTGTGTCTGACAGGCCCCCACCTGCCTCTTGGCCGAGGCCTTATAAGGTGAGGGACCAGCCTATATATATCCTGGCTCCTTCCAGACTCTCAGTGGCGTTAGGGGCCTTCTGCTTAAATACACTTGGCCATTGCAGAGCTCACTGGCGGCCATGTTTTCTCCCTGGCGCCTCATGCTATGTTGCTATCGCTGATTGGCCGATTTATGAGATGAATTTAAGAATATTTGAAGGAATAACGGATGGGGAACAACAGTCACGTACCATCAGAACGTTAACCGTTGACACATATCGTCATGAATTGGCAATATGCTCCAGTTACTTAGCTAGTATCAGTTTCATTTGATAGGTCGTCTAATCTGAACTATACAGTTTGGGCTTATTAATGCTGCGGCCTATGAGAGGACTGGGAGTCTTTCTCCCAGCCGATTCCTTCTGCACAGTCCCCAGTCATCTGAAGACTGCTGTACACCAAACCTTTGCCAGGGGCCTATTAATATAAAGATAGCTACGGTTACAACAAAACTATTCCTGACACAGCTGAGCAGAGTCCTAGGAAGGAAGGACAGACAGCACCACCATTCACTCTGCATTCATTTACTTATTTATTTTTGCAATTGAATATAAATGTTTTTATGGTCAGTAAGGCCTCACAGATTGTATATCAATCATACTTAAGATCATGTGCCCATTTCTGGGGGAAACTTTTAAAGGGAGACTGTCTATTTATGGGTCATTTTAATAACCAGGTTGGGGCCTTTTGTTGTGACTTTGTGACTTGACGTTCTGTCATGCTAGGCATGTCTCAGTTTGTCTGGTTACAGGAATCATTCAGGCAAGGGCGCTATTTTGCATAGGGACGGAGGGACCCGACTAACTTTGGGAAAGAAAGGATTGTCCCTACCAATATTTTGATTTATTATTTAATATAACAGGAATATATTTTACATAATGCATTGAATACACGCCGATTTGGAGGGGGGGGGGGGGGGGCTACTTTAAATGTGAATAAGTGCACATGTAAATCTAGATTTTATTTTAATAAAGTATTTATTGTTCAGCATGATTCAGTCTACGTAGTGATTTTGGGTTACGTCTGTGTGGTAATTGTCCCTACCAAAACTTTGATCACACTTCTGCCCTTGCATTCAGGGAACAAGTCAGTTCTCTAAAATCTAAACAACCCTTGCTATCTGTCTGTAAATTGACACAATAGCACACCTAACCTCAGCATTTTTCTATCTTCATAGTTGAGACATGAGTGTATTAATTAAATCGACTTTTGTAAGTATTGTATTGAGCTTATGTTCACATTCTTACTGTTTTCTCTCTGTATCTTTCTGTCTCCTAATGTTTCCTTATCTTGATTTAGCTCTCTGTCTTGACGGTCATCTTTCCTCGCACTGTAGACCTGAAGAGAAACCTGCCACACACGGTGAAAGACACTACTCTCATTGGTGTAAAGAGCCCTCATATGATCACATTTGGTATTACATGCCCACCGATAGTACTTATTGCAGGGTTTTATTGGATTAAGCTGTAGGTCTATATGGGAACAGATATCGGTAGCATGACGATAAGCGCCGCAAATAACAGAACAGCATCAAAAGCAAGTTAGATTATTTGTTGGACATTCAACAGTTTCACATAGTACTGGCATTTATTACTGTAGGGTCAACTAAAATCCAATATGAGGTCTGTCTTATTTTCTAGTGTAGCAGGTAATGACTTTGAGTCACTTGGTCACCTGACATGGAATCGATAGAAAAAACAATGCATTTCATAAAATAAACTAAATAGAAGAAGCACTCAAATCCAATAAATAGAGAATACATAAGTTTTGTTTCTTGACATAAATATCAGCATGTCAGCAAGAAGAAAAAAGTAATGATAATTTATTGATGGTCCCAGTGAAACCCCTGTGGTTAAGAGCGAAAGTTCGGAAGTGAGCTCTTTATTGATGAGTATTGATGCCTTTGAGTAGTCACAGTGGTGTTTTTTAACCCAGAATATTTACGATTGTCTGCGGGAAAAAACGAATAATGTATTTTCTTGCATTGTGATTATTTTTTAATTTAAGTAATATGTAATTCGCCTGTCGCTGAGTCACGTCAGTATATCAAAGCAGGTTTTGGAGAAGTTTTGGGCGAAAAAGGATTTAATTTCTTCCAGGATCAATCCAAAGGCACTATATTGCGATATGGAGGGGTATATTAAAAACTTTAAAATACATACAGAAGGTTACAAGCTTAAATTCAGTTGGTATTCTTGAGATCCGCACAGTCTGATCCACATTACACACTTTTTCTTGTCCCGTTGTGGCTTTGGAAAAGGGATGAAATATACCCCATTCTGCAGCCTCTCGGGATACCGACTGTCCCGAAAGGCTGCAACCCAAGCACATCGTTTGACCATGTGTTGATGTTTTACACAAACAACATAAATTCACCATTAATTTAAATTGTTATATTATGCCTCCTCCCTGTTGTTTTCAAGGAGTTGCCGGAGCCGATGTCTGAGTATAGTTGAGTCTGGAATGTCATTGGCTCATCTGCGTTCTAAGGGCGGAGCTCAGCGACTGGTAAATTGTTGCTTTATGAGTATCAATGAAATCTATTCGTTTAATTTTGCGGTGGATTCAACTAATGCATTTATATATATTATATATATTTATCATCGCCTATTTGTTTTGTTAAATGTCACAAAGCCGAATAAAATATCGTAATCACAAAGATCCTAGTTATAGCGTCATAGTTGGCCGCAAACAGTGAACTCCTCGTCACCGCTACGAAGTAGATGATTGGCTAATATTTATTGTCGCCTGAGCTCAAGCAGTAACAAGACTGTTCCTCTTGTGTGGGACACTTCTTGTCGTGTCAGATATTGAAGGCGGTCAGTGCTAATCGTTATTTCGACAAACAACTTAGTTTAGGAAAAAACAATTTAAGGTAGGAGAAATATTCGTGTCGGTACTCACACCGTATGATGGGAGAAATACTCTTGAGGGATTGTCTTTGAGCCATGTTATTATCGCTGTAGGAGCAAACTAGGGGAAGAAATACAGTGTTGTTTTATACGATGAAGCAACACCGAATGTAAATGTTTTGAATGGGTCAGCTCAAACCACGAAGAGTGGATCGGCCGATAGCTAGCTCTACATTAGCTTGCCTCCACCGCATTAACGTTTAGCAAAGTATGCATGTTTTTTGTAATGTTTTGTGAGTAGTGTTGCGAGGGACGTTGTGTGCTGAATAGTGTACATTTGGCGGTCGCTACATTTCTCGATAACAATTGCAGTTAACCAAAAAGGAAGTAGAACTCGGATAGCCCAGTCACTTACCTGGTAGTCAAATACACACACACGCAAAAACTACAACATTGAGGCATTTTTATATTAAGGCATGTAACATGTGTGAAATTACTTTAATGACTAGGTCAGACATGAGGCTGCCCTGTGTTCTCCTGCTCTGCCTGGGAGCTGCAACGGTCTCCGCTGCCTTTGTCCTGTCCCAGACGTAAGTAACGCTGTGATACATATGCTCCTGGGGCCACGACACAGCCCCCCTTACCACATATGTCCCTCCTGACTGTGATCCATGTGATCATGTTTTGAACACACGTCGATACGGAGTCAGTCGAACACAGGCCATGATAACATTACACGTGTCTTTTTATTTTTACCACTTTCCAATGTGGAAATGTAACAATAATCGCTAATTGGACCGACTCATGAGTCATGACTCCTCGTGACTAACTCACTGACTATTAGAGTTGGCTCGGTCGCGAACGAATCAGTTCGAATGAACGAATCTTTAAGACGAACGTTCTTCTCGTTCGCCTCGTTCGTCTCGTTCGTTCTCAGACTCGACTCCTCCCAGACCCACTAGTGGCTGACTCGCTGACAGTTCGTTCACTCACTGTGAGTGGTGAGGAGGGACCGACTGAGAGACGTCACGACTCACGAGAGCCAGACTCACGAGAGCCAGCCAATCGTATGCTGTTCTAGGACTGAGTCTAGGACGCTCTCGTTGAATTTTAGTGAGTGAATGATTAGTGTGTGATTTCTGTCTCTTTGAATGAGACAGAAATCAACTTGTTTAATGGGGAAAAAACAAATGGGCTTAGTGAGCCAGCTATCTATTATTCCCATTGGCCATCTGTTGCATGGACGTATTTAAAGGATACATTGTACATATTTATAATTCGAAATTCGTCCCAGCCTTTATACCACATTTTTCACAACCTACCAGCTCTCGTTGTGAAGACTAGTCACCGCGCAATTCGTTTCAATGGGAATCGCGACAGTATACTTTCAACATAAAGTGTACACATTTATCATTTGAAATTCGTCCCAGCCTTTATACCATAGACTCTAGGGTCTATAGTGTAGCGACCCTGGGACATTTAAAGAGTTTGTGTGTTATGTGTTGCATTGTATTTCGTTGTCCGTTAAGCCAGTTGTTCTTCTTGTCAATCAGTGTGGGGGCCGAATCATCGGGTCAGCTGGGGGAGGGCCTTGGGAGAACAGGAGGGTGGGGGCTTGCACGTTGAAGGGACCGGGTTGGGGGGTTGCCCAGGTAACCGGTTGTTGTTAGTGTGACCTTTTGAGGTTGGTTACGGGTTTTCAGTGACCTGGTTTGTTACACTAAAGTTCCTTCAAGTACTCATGACTGGACATCGTTATGTCACCGGCGAGGTCATTACAATAGCATATAACCGCGTTGTCTAATGACAATTTAATGCATTTTTCACAATTAACCAGCTCTCGTTTTGAAGGCAGTGTTAATTTTGGCAGCTAGATTTAGTCTTGGGCTGCACAGGGTTCTGTTTATGAGAGCCTAAAACACCCGGGACCCCCACCATCATTGCTAAATCAAGTTTATTATTTTGCTGATATGTTAAACATCCAATAATCAACTACACCCCCCATCCCGCTGCGTTTGGTTAAAGTTGTAATTTTGACGTTTGAGAATGAGAACGAGGGAGGCTCTGAGTCTGAGCCGTTCATTCCATGATTCGATTCACCGCTACCGGAAACTTGACTGAACGAACGAACGAGGGAGGGGCTGAGTCTGACTGACTCAGAGAACCTTGCATGATTCGATTCACCGCTACCGGAAACTCGACTGAACGAACGATTCGTGAATGACTCCTCTTGGTGAACTGAATGACGCGAACTGAATCGCGGAAACGAATCAATAAATCCAACCCTAGTGACTATTGGTACGCCGCGAGGCAAACCATTAAATCCTCTTAAATGGTTTGTCTCCTTGTTGTATGGCAATAGAGTGGCGAAGTCACACCTCTTCCGGTAGAGCCCATGAGATCGAAAAATATGAATAGTTTCAATGGAGAGAAAGTAATTATTTTCTGGTCCCAGTCTTTATATGCCCCGGATTACACATGTTGTTTGTGGATTTAAATGATAATTTTTCATGCAAAAAAAACTGAACGTTTTCGTGAAGAAGTTTGATAATGTTAGGTTTTTTCCAAGGGGAGGATAAAAGCATTAAAAGAGGTGAAAACCATTATAAGTTGGGGCATGTGGAAAGTTTCAGTTATGCGATGGGGAGATTGTCGGTCTTGTCCACGCCAGTCGCAGGGAGCGTGACGGCACATACGAGACATGTAGTCTTTCTCATTGTGTTTTCTCTACAGCCTTTAACTGAACAATTTCACAATAAACGGTCAAACTCTTGACATGAAAAATTATCATTTAAATCCACGAACAACATATGTGTAATCCGGGGTAGATAAAGACTGGGACTAGAAGATAATTACTTTCTCTCCATTGAAATCCATTCATATTTTTCGATCTCATAGGTCCCATGAGCTCTACCGGAAGGGGCGTGACTTCTCCGCTCTATACAATAGCCTTGTTTTTTTAAGTCCATGGTTTGAGCGCAGTGCTTTAGCTAACATGGACTATTGGTTAAAACAGACTATAGGTTTGCAAGAACTGGATTTCAATGTTTGTGAGTATTGGGAGCGCAGTAGCAAACATAACAACCTCTAAACTTCGACTCGTTCTTGACTTGTTCTTCAATACACTATTATCCATTTAATTATTATATTGCATTGAAATGCCAAATAAATCGACAAGGCATACAGACATGCATTTAAAACATATCTTTTTAAAACAATCTAGAAAAAAATATATATTCAGGTTGCCATCCACATAGTTGCCTTTTGTGAACCTCTTATGAGTGATGACCCAAAGTTTGAAAACCCTGGTTGTGTGTGGACTTTTTTTTGCAGAAACTGGACAAAACTCATCCTGACCCATCATTGGCCGACGACCTTCTGCGAAGTTAGTTCCCTTTATTTTGTAGTCAAAGTCCTAAATCATCTTAAATTAAACGATCTTCAGTGTTTCCCGCAGGTTTTTTTTCAGCAGCGGTGGTGTGGTCCCCGAACCCTCTAGCGGGGTCCGGGGGCATGCCCCCCCTGCCGAAATGTTTTTGTACCCTTTACATTGGAATGCATGAATCTGGTGCACTTTGAGAGGAGAATATGCACTTAAATCCTATTCAAACAGTCCTGTGTATTACTCGAGATGGGATTATTGGTGTTGTTACTTTGCCTTTTGTGTCTTCATTTACAGATTTTTATATTTTTGTATAGTAATATTTAAACAAAAAATGCCACAACGCAAATATAATTTGCACAATTTATTTATAGATTTTTGCCTAATGCTTAAACACTAAACATGGTTGCTATCCCAAAAAGAGCGACAACACGCGCACACACACATAGGCCTACACACACACACACAATACTAGAGGAAAAACGGCACGGAGGTTGCGGTTTATAGATACAATAAAATGATTGGGCTCAGAGGGTTTTTAACACAGGTGGTCATGTAGCGACACATTTTAGCAACTTACTTTCTCTCTCTCTCTCTCTGTCTGTCTCTCTCTCTCTCTGGCTGGCTCACTCTTTCCTTCTTTCTTCGATCTTCCGCTTCACTCGCTACTGCTAGAATCAATGTAACTTTGCAACCGTGTAGGGTAGCCTACTGCCAACAACTGCCACACTCGCTGTGTATTTTTCTTCTTTGATGTTGGTTACGTGACGATGTGCCGCGTGCTGCGCAATTGACGTTACGCGCTGTACATTTTCTAAAAGGAGCTACGTAAAAAAAAAATATATATATATTAGGAGAAGGATTTTTATTGCAGCGGCGGAGAAAATTGTGAACGTGGGGGAAACACTGATCTTAACCTCAAGTCTGCAGAATATGACGCGTAACACATGTTTGGTTGTTCCAGAGTGTAGTCAGTCTCACCGATTTTAAAGCTTCTTATCTTCTTTTTTAGCTTCTTGTTTTGTTTTTCTTTCTCAAATGAGCTTCACATAGGCATGTACAGTTGGTATAACCTAACCCTGTGTAATGTAGAATCACATCCGTAGGTAAGCACACTGTTAATGAATTGTAAATAGACATGAAGGAAAACTAGCAATGACCTATTCGGGAAATGCCCTTCACCGGGTTTCTGCAAACCTGGTCACAAGACTTTGGCATCCCCTTGGATTAGGCAAGATTGTACTTCATGGCCATTAACTTTGTTTTTACAAGAATTTCCCTACACACTACTATAATAATGTTTATTCAGGGTTGGCGTTTGTAGCTTTTCTGCTATTCTTGCATGATATTAAGTTAAATGGGACATATTATGAAAACAGCACTTTTCCTGGGATTTGGGGTGTTGTTGTTGGTATATGGTGCTCCCACACGCATACAAACTTTGAAAAAGGTCTGTGCATGTTTTTTTGAGTGAGATACGGATTTCTGGAAGCAGCCTGCCTCCAGCTACCAAACGAGCGAGTCAGTTTCAGCGCCCCCTCCTACGTAGGAAGGGGACATTTGAATATTACCTCCCACTTCCCCACTCTGCTCCAATCAGAGCATCGCTAAGATTTTGTGGACCAGTGGACGAGCAGCTCCGGCTGGGGGAACTCGGCGCTAGCCCTGCAGCTAAGCTCCGGGAGTACAATATCTTTCTCTGGCGCCGAGCTCACCCCGCCGAAGCTTCGGCGGAAGTTGGGAGGAGGAGACATGGAGTAGAAAGGGATTGTACTCCCGGAGCTGAGCTGCCGGACTGCCACCGAGTTCCCCCAGCCGGAGCTCCTTGTCCGCCGAAGCCGCTAGTCCGCTGGTGCTGCCACCTAGCTTCGGCGCTAGTTCAGCTCCCGGAATACTCCGCCGGACTGCGGCCGGACGGCTTCGACGGCGGCCGGACTGCAGTCCAGCAGCTCCGGCGCGGGGAGCTCGGAGGCAGTCCGGCAGCTCAGCTCAGCCATCTCAACCATGTCTGAGATATCCCCCACTACGAGTCTTTACTTGTGGAAGTACCAGAGACGTCAGACACAGTCTTTATTATTCATAATATCATCCGAGGCGCACATAGCTTTTGGCCGTGATATTAGATATATTATATAAATACCCGTATATAATATTATTATTATGTTATATTATATTATATAGATATAGAGCTCCAGGAGTCAGCAAACGGCAACAATCCCTTCTCCTCCATGCTGTGGTTCAGTCTGACAGCTCATTGGTCAATGGGCAGCAGCTCATTTGCATTAAAGCTACAGACACCAGAAACAGCGCATCCTGAAGGGACTGAAACAGAGGGGAATAGCGGTAGACGATATATTTTTTCCTAAAAGCTATTTCCAGCTAACAGCTTCAAAAAGATGTTTTCTGGAACTCAAATACTATGTTAACTTCTTGGGAAAACACCATAATATGTCTCATTTAAGTCTATTTGTATCAGAGTTGCACATGTTTCTATATCGCTTTATCATCAGCACACAAGCAGTATTGTTTCAACACTACAATGTCATTTCAACAATAAAGGATGTTGATTCTTAACAGGGCCCAATTTGATCTCGAAGCTTTGATAGTAATAGCAGAGCCTTCTGAAGTTGTGCATTTCAGATTGAATAAGGATAGTTCTGATGGTTGTCATCCATTGCAGATGGAACACTGCCATTCCAAATTCAACTATTGGACACTGCATGGACTCTGGTGAGTGTGTGTGTGTGTGTGTGTGTGTGTGTGTGTGTGTGTGTGTGTGTGTGTGTGTGTGTGTGTGTGTGTGTGTGTGTGTGTGTGTGTGTGTGTGTGTGTGTGTGTGTGTGTGTGTGTGTGTGTGTGTGTGTGTGTTTTCCTAACTTGTTCTTTGTATTTCTATTTAGGCCAAATAAAGGGTTGACCTGTAATTCATCTTGGGCGTTTAACTCTTCATTAATACAGGTGAGTTGTTTCCTTTGTAATTGTGATGGGTAAATTTGCTGTGTTGGCTGGTGTTAATGTCTTTTTGTCCATCGTCTCCAGGACATCGTAGAAGACATGAGGAAGAGCTGGCCAGACCTTCTCCATCCAAGTTCCACTGGATTCTGGTATAACAATCAATCTATAGCTAATCAAATTCGATGCATTGTTGTCTTCATAACTGTTAAGGTTTTTTATATAAGGGTTTAAATGGTAATTGTCTTTGGCACCTCAATAGTTAAATAAGGTAATGCAAACTTTGGAATGAATACATTTGAAGCCATCTAGAAAGAGCTTTAAATCTTAATTTGTCCAACCTTTGTTTGCAAAGACCTGCATTCAGATTTTTCTTAAACAGCAAATTGGCCCATGTTGCAAATCATTTCTCAATATACTATTCAACCAATTATGAGCGTAGGAGTCACGCAAGTTCAAATCAAGATCTTTTTCCTTTAATTTGTAGCTATCAAACATAATGGAATTAAACTGAACATGTGTTTTATCAAACCGAGACAATTCTAGACTTCCTTTTCAACATTTTCACTGACTCCACAGGTCTGTTAAGTATGCAACATAAATTGTCCAACTAATTTGCTGTCCCTGTGGGGGGGGGGGTCTACCTGTTTGTTTAGGAAGTATGAGTGGCAGAAGCATGGAACCTGTGCTGCCATAGCACCAGACCTGAACAGTCAGCACAAGTACTTCAGCAAAGCTCTGGAGCTCTACCATAAAATGGATCTTTCCAGGTAACCCTCTGCCCACCCCCCCTATATACTGTTGTAAAAACTACGGAGTAACAAGAGTTTCACAAGACAGACCTTACTGTTTGTTCCCTTTTGTGAGTCACTCCACCAAGGATGTTCACTGCAATGTGCCAAATTCATGTGTTCCTAAAACCCTAGTGTTCTGAAGAAGTTCAACATCACGCCATCAGAAAGGTTCTACAAGGTTAGTCTGTTTTTAAATACATCGTTTATAATAATCACGCTCCATTTATTGGTTCTACGCTTCTCCTTCACTGTCTCATATGAAGCTTTAGATCTTTATAGCTTTGTATTTATATATTGCTTATGGATTTATATTTAAAAGGATTGACCTCATAATTGTGTAATTTACCAGTCATAATGTGATTTCAGGGTTATCAAGGTGTGCATTAAGCATCAGAAAACCATTGCAATCTCACATCATTTAAGTCTTATCGATTTCCTTCTATTCCTTCATGGCGATTTAATGGGTAAAATCGACCACCCACCTAAAATCCAGTATTTCCAATAATGAGTTCATTAGCTGACTTTGCGATGTATCTTCAGATCTTTTTTGACATAGATATTCAGTAGGTGTGTAGTGGATACATCACTCTGTGATATGTTTGGATATTTAACATTTTTAGAACCTGTTGTCCATTACTTTAACTCAGGTTGTCAGGATGTACATGAAGGTTATGTTGAACTGCCTCTTCTGCCACTTTTCCACCGACAGTACCAGCTCAACTTACCTCTACTCGCAATTATTAATTACTCAATAGTCACAATTGTCATGATCGAACATGGCAGGATCAGCGTGCAAGAACATGCCGTGGAAAGTGACGCTCCTGTGCGTAACCCTGTCTGTTTATGTGTCGCGTATGTGTCACAGTTTCGTGCATGTGTGCTATGACGACCCACCCACGTTGAAGAGGTACTTTCTAGATGGAAACACGACGTGCCGGGAACCAAACCAAGTCGTGCCACGATAAGTCGTGGCGAGTTGAGCTGGTACTGTCGGTGGCTCTAGCTCTGTTTGTCAAGTCACTACTAATATCTGCACGTCCATTTAGTTTCCAGCCATCGAATCCGCCATAGAGAACTTCTACGGGGCCAAGCCGAAGATCCAGTGTGATCACCACACGGTACATTGAATCCAAAGCACTCACTCACTCACTCAAAAACTCACTTAACAAAGTTTGACAAGCTTAGCTGCTACGTCATCTGCACCACATTGTGGTCACACTTTGTTGACCGTGCTGCATGTGACGTTGCCTTCTTGTCACATGCTGGATGTCTGATTTCAGCACTTTTCTTTCTGTCTCTCTGTCTCTGTTGTATTCATTTGGTCACACACAATTTGGTATATCACATACAAACATGTTCATTAATCATAAGAATAATATGCAGTACATATTATTGTCTTTTAGAATGATCCTGTTAAAGTGTTTCTAGTGGTTTTGAGTACATATTTGTCAATGATTTTGACAAAGTTGTAATGGATGTTCTTTTATAACCGACTAAAGTGTGTCTCATCATCTCTCGTGTTTCACAGGGGAATGGTGCCCAGAGTCTGGGTCAGGTTGAGATCTGCTTCCACTCTAACTTCACGTTGCTCGACTGTGACAAGGAAACTGTCGGTGTGGGGCTGAGGGTCGGCAAAGGGCGCGCCAGGTTCTCTGATTTTAGGGTGTGTGACACGGATAAACCTGTGTACTATCCACCTCCGAACTGACGCCCACGACAGGGTTACAGCAGCACACTACAGGACTGCATCCATTCGTAATGCTCTGGCAATACCGGAAACCTTTATCATTTTTCATGGGCAGGGTGAGGGTGCCATCTGAACTTGGATCGCTAGGTCAACGTCAAATCTGTGTAGGTCATATGCCAACTTTATGACAAAATCTGGAATACGGACAATGAAACTGAGGTTTTGAGAGATTTATTTTACAAGATTAGAACAGGATATGGGAAAGTGATGACTGATACACATGCACACACACAGGAAAGCCGTACCCAAGTTCGTACAATTAAAGGATCTCTATGCAAGGATAAATGCACTCATTTTCTCGTGCCTTCCACGCAATTGACTGTATGACCATTTTTATCATCTGCTTTTTATGAGTGGTATTGTATTGTTGTACTTGCAAATACAGGGATTCCGTTCATGTATTTATAGGAGGAGCAGGCTCACAATAAAATTACTTGATTCATTACTTGATTCTAGCTATGTTATGATTTATAAATGTGTTCTACTTGAAGTTGTTTGCTTTAAATTGAAATTAAACATTTACAACAACGGTCTAATAATGGTCCGAGTGCTTGGTTTAAATGGGCGTGTTTAAGGTCTATAAAATGTGTGTAAACAAAGGTTTTGGCATCATCTTGTGGTCATAGTTTGAACTGCAATCCCAGTTTCAGCACATTCAATATATGCATCATTAACATTGAAAACATTGTATTTTGTAATTTTTTTGTGCTTTAAAGTGAAACATCACAATTTGGTTTATATGGTTACATTTGTGTTATTTATTTATGCGCCAAATAATTGATCCACTGTGCCGTGTTTTGCAAGATATTGCGTCATGTCTGCTTCACGGTGAATATCAAGGGCAGTCGTAGATGACGTGAGTGGTTCAGTGTTGATAATTTGATTTGATTCTGTGAAAGCCCCATTCTGTAACGTGAGCCTATATGACAAAGGAGCATCTGAGGCTGGAAGAAAACAAAACATTGATGATGCAATACCGATAAAAACAGTGGGAAAAGGGGTATAGATGAGAATCAATTATATTATTATACGGGCCTGCATCACTATTCAAATTTTGTATAAAACCTGCATAAATATGCAGATGTAAAGCGACTTCCTGCATGCACTACTCTACTAAATCTACTCTATCAAGGAATATTAACATTATGATCTCTTTGAAAGAGCCTTAATCCACCAAATTCATAATCCCCTAGCCCTACCCACACACAGATTCAACACAGCTCAAAATCGATTTAACGTTAAGATCATTCTCAGAATGTAATATAATGTTCTATACAATGAATTAACCTCTAAGTGAGTCAAATTAGTTATTTGCCGATTGTAGTTACATCAAACAGTGTGTCCTGTCTGACCTCCCCTTGATCAAAATGCTGTAAAATTACTGTTGCCCTCACTAACCCACTCCTCCGTTGTCTCTCTCTCTCTCTCTCTCTCTCTCTCGCGAGCCTCTGGGCTTATGTAACACTGCAGTTCTGCAAAGCTGCTGATGTGACAGATCCAGGTACACACACACACACACACACACACACACACACACACTGGCCTAATTGCGCTGTACTCCCTGCGCGTGTGTTGTGTTGTACAGAAGTGTATCACCATGACACCGATTTTAACAAGGGGCCAAAGCCCTATACATTCAATGATATCGGTTTCTAATAGACATCTCTGCTATTGGGACGTCCTTCATTGTATCTGGGGCTGATCGTGTCCTGGTTTGGGCAACGTATTTCTGTCTGTCTCTCTGTATTCAAACTCACAGTGATAGATGACAAGGGAGAGGGGTGGGGGAGGTATACGGAGATAGAGAGAGCTTGGGCAGGCTGGAGCAGCGACACAGAGACAGGTCATGTTGGCAAGCCATGTGACCTGCCCAGCTGTTGTTGTTTGTTGAAACTAAAATGCAAGGACAGGATAAAGGGGGGGGGGGGGGGCTGGAGGAGGAACGGGATAGAGAGGGGAAACATGTGAGGGCTGACTAGACAGAGGATGACAAGTCTTTAACGAGGGAGGGCTTCAGCTTGTACACACAATGTAACCAGTGACAAGCCATCGTTCTGCAGCAGGGGATAGAGAATCCCCCCGCTGCACACACACACACACACACACACACACACAAACACACATGCACACACACACACACACATGCACACACACACACACACACACAAACACACACACACATACTCACGCATGCACATGCCCTTTGTAGCCGGTGTGGGTAGGTGGTGGCAGATCAACTCACACACACACACACACACACACACACACACATACACGAGAGAGGGAGATGAAGACCGGCTCAGAGAAGAGCGAGGGAGGTAACTCAGGCACACACACACACACACACACACACACACACACACACACACACACACACATACACACACACACACACACAAACCAGAACACACACACCTCTCCCTTGCACCGATCCAGCCCAGTAGATTTATGTTGCCTCTTCCTCTCTCCCTCTCTCAATCTCTCTCCCTCTCTCTCCTTCACTCTCAATCTCTCTCTCTCTCTCTCTCTCTCTCTCTCTCTCTCTCTCTCTCTCTCTCTCTCTCTCTCTCTCTCTCTGCCTCTCTGTCTCTCTCCCTTACTGCAGCCACATTCTGCTGCCCTGCCGAGAACAGAGGACAGTGTGAACACCAAGTCGGAGGTTCAGGGAGTCGTGCTACTGCGCAGACATCCACTTACTGCAGGCTGAGATCCACACAGGAAAGGCACGGATAGGGAGAAAGAGAGAGAGAGAGATTAAGAGACAGAGAGCAAGACACAGGTAACGAGTGAGCGCATCAGAAGGACAACTTCACGATGGGGAAGGATGAAATTGCGTCGCCGGCTGCACTGTGGATAATGGGATACCATAGTTAGGAGGGGAAAAGACACTATCAAATAGAGACCACTGCCTATATTCTCAGTCTTGGGACCCCAGACAGGGAGAATGTTCTTAATATGGGATAGATAGACAGGTTTCCTTGTTACCATGGATACTAACATGCGAAAATTCACAGTGAGAAGATGGTTTTCAATTTATTTGAAGAACAAGGCGGCGAGAAACAAAAACAATGCAGGCTTTTGTCAACTAGAGGTTAGTATCTATCCATCTATCTCCCTCCATCTGTCTTTTGGTGAGCCTATCTATATCTGTGTGTCAATCTATCTGTATCTATTGATGTGTCTATCTATATCTGTCCATCTTTATATCCGTGCATCATTCCGGGTGTCTATCTATCCATCTAGCATTGGAAAGGGAAAGTGACTCACAGTTAAGGTAAATGTGTATGAGTATGGAATACAGGTGTGTATTCATGGTTATGCGCGTATTCACGCATGTTTCTGTGTGCGCATGTTTGTGCGTGTGCCATTGGTTGTGTGTTTAAACGTCTGCCAGTGTGTTGGCAGGGGTGGGAAAGTGACGGTAGAATGGAATATATGCTATTAGTCCTTTTTGCCGGGGAGCAGAATATGTGCTGAATCACGTGGGTGTTGAAGGGGTTCTACGTGGTCTGTCAGGCAGGTCAGCAGACGCAAATAGAAAAACACACTCACACATGGCCCGGCAGGGAGACAGGTAACCTGGTCACAAGAGGCTTGCACGAAGACCGATGACAGACAAACTGTCGGAGTGAGCTATTGTCAGGCAAGGACAGTAGCTGTAGCCCAATCAGAATCGGTGTGTGTGTGTGTGTGTGTGTGTGTGTGTGTGTGTGTGAGAGAGAGAGAGAGAGAGGGGAGAGTTTGCTGCTGCTGTTTGCAGCTTATCCACCTGAATATTGGGTGTATAAATAGACACGACTCCCCCCTCCCTCCCGCCTTGCTGTTATCCACTGCTGATGAATCAAGCTGACAGGCGAGCCACCTGTCTACCTGTCTCACTACTTATATATCTACTTGTCTCACTACCTGTATGTCTACCAGTCGCTCTCACCTGTATGTCTCCCTGTCCCCCTACCTGTTTGTTGACCAGTCTCGCTACCTGTATTTCTACCTGTCTGACTAGCTTAACATCTACCAGTCGGCTGACCTGAATGTTTACCTGTCTCACTACCTGTATATCTACCAGTCTCACTCTCTCTATGAATTCTTGTATTTCTACGTCTACCTGTACATTTACCTGTCTACCTACCTGTACATCTACCAGTCTCACTACCTGTACATCTACCAGTCTCACTACCTGTATTTCTACCTTTCTATTTACCTGTCTACCCAGCTGTTTATTTACCTGTATCTACCTGTCTTCCTACCCGTCTAAATGCCTGTAGCTTTCCATCTATCTGCCAGTATCTGCCCGACTATCATCTCTCTGTCTTTCTACCTGTCTCTCTATCTGTGTGGTACTGACTGGCCCTGGATTGACACAGTGACCGACACTGGCCTGCTGCAGGTGAAGGAGAGTTTGTCCATTCCCCATGCTATTATGCTTCTATGGTCTTGTCCCTTTGTATATACCTCTAATCCTGTCAGTCTGTGTGTCATTCTATGTGTCCATGTGTGTGTGTGTGAACTTGTGTGTGTGTGTCTATGTGTTTGTGTGTGTGTGTGTGTGTGTGTGTGTGTGTGTGTGTGTCCACTTAAGCTTTATTCATAAGGCATATACATGCATAAAGCTCAGATAAAAATATGAATAAAGGTTACACAGCACAGCTTCTAAAGTATTAGGCTCATGTTGATATCGCTGTCACATGATTAGATGTACTGGAGCTCACGTGGTTGTGGGATGTATTCATTTGGTAACTGAAAAAACATAATAGTATGATTGATATGTGTTAAATAATTACAGTGTGAGACATTTCCATTTCTGTTTTTCAATAAAAGAATTCTATTTGGAAGGAATTCTTCAAATTGGTTACTTCCACAAAGAAAGAAAAATAATGTATTGGTTTATTATTTTATTCGTTCAAAGCAGCTAGATGAGACCAAAACCACAAATATACACTTCATTCATCCCGGGAGAGATATAAAGATGTTACAGCAGCAAAAAATCCACAGAGCATTGAAAATCAAACAGTATATATATTCCAATGAAAATAAATGCAAAACACATTTTATTTCATAATTGAACCAAACAATATTAACCCTGTATATGAATTTATATACGAAGATGCCGCTCAGTCATGTGAACGTAGTAACATTAATGTGAGGTTGAATTTTGATCCCACAACTAAGCGTGTGGAAGTGTACGTCAAAAAGTAATTTGCATAGTGTGAAACACGTTGCTTACGTAACTGTGTCACGCTGGGTAACCACTGTCAATACCTTAATGACAATAACACAGCATGCAAGGTCACAGGCTGTTTGTGTGCGTGTGTGTGTGTGTGTGTGTGTGTGTGTGTTTGTGTGTGTGTGTGTCTTAATCTGGGTTTACTTTCCAATAGTCCTCTGTAGAATAGTATTGTGTCTATCAAATATAGAGTTAAGTAAAACAAACTACACACATACTGTAAAGAACAAAGCTGTGATCTGGCGGCACATGGTAAGAGAGCGGTGATCCTGATTGGCTGGTCAGGACACATTGTGATACTACGTCTCCCAACAACACCCACAATGCAGCTGTCTCCATTTCGGTACAACATATCTAGTCAATGTGAAATGTACACACAGATATTGGGAGTTTACCAGTTTTATCAAGTGTATGCTTATGGGTGTGACACAATACCTGTGTAAAATCTTTACAAATTATATTTTAACTCCAACTCCAAGCTCCATACCGCTTATTCAAATTTTTTGGTACAGAAATTATTTGACATTATTGCAATTGTACTCATCCAAAAATAAAGCCTCATCTCAATGAGGATTATATTTTAGTAGAACTCTATATTCCTCCCCATCTCACTCTGTCTCTCTCTCTCTCAGTCATCTCAGTGTCTTTTTCTCTCTCAGTCTATCTCAGTGTCTCTCTCTCTCGCTAGATCAGTTCACATGACTCTAGGTGTGATATCTCTGTGGCCGTGTCTCTTCTAAATCTGTCCCCAGGACGACAGCATAGTGAAGGAGATAGACATCAGCCACCATGTTAAGGAAGGCTGTGAAAAGGCGGATCCGTCTCAGTTCCATCTTCTCAAAGTGCTGGGGCAAGGCTCATATGGAAAGGTAGGCTGAAAGGACCTTTGCGTCCCTTAGCGCTACATTTTAGAGCTTGATTTGAGAGTGGTAAAGAGCAAAAGCGGAAAATAGCACGATTTTTTACTTACCAGCCCCAAAAATACCTCCCTCCCCCAATGAAATCTAAATTGGGAGAGGCAGGCGCATCAACCACAACAGATAGCCTCACAGAGCATTTCACTCAACAATTGCTGATGGATGGCTATGGCCTTTCAGACAATTACAATCAAATTATAGCTCCTTAATCTTACTTAACATGACATGAATGTTAAACATTGACGCTTATGCTAGAATGAAGATGATTGTGCAGAACATGAGCTGAAAATTACTTCAGTCTATTTGAAAACAATAATATATGACACATTGTTTACACTAATAACACCCAAATCGTGAAGTTGAATCTAACCTAAAATGCTAACCTCAGCTAATTGATTTCTTAATATGTTGAGAAAGGCTTTAAACAAATCAACAAACAAATCTCTTAGGTTAGGGCCTTTTGTTGAAGGAGGTCTACATGTAGGCTGTTGACATTGGGAATCAAACCCAGTTCCTTTCTGCTTGGAGTCAACCCCCCCTGCCACTCCCTGGCGTGCACCCTGCCATGGAGATGTTAAAGATGATGAAGGTTGTATGTGTGTCCAGGTGTTCTTGGTGAGGAAGATCAGAGGGGCAGACAGAGGTCATCTCTATGCCATGAAGGTCCTGAGGAAAGCCACCCTGAAAGGTATGGACAACCAGACACTGTAGGTGGTGCTCCAGGGTTAGGGCCACACCCATGTAGTACCTCACAGTATCGTGCGATGCCTTGGAAAAAACATCTACCAAATGGCTTTATTTTATTATTTAGGTCAAAGCAGTAATGTTTCCACTTCCTTTCTAAAGACTATAGAATATCATTTCTACTTCTTACCATTCTGTACAGTTTTGCAATAGCCCACCCAAAGATATGTTTGCAATGAAACTGGAAAATGTTTAAAAATATCTGCAAATTAAGCTATAAAAACATGTAGCAAGCTATTGCCTTGCACGTAAACTTTGGATAAACATGTTTGTGTCAAAACTCACAGGACAGGAAGTGTTTGAATAAATTCAGGAAGGGAAGTTTTGTGTTGATTTTTTATAGAAGCGGTAATCCTTTTCCCATGTTCCCTTGGAGATCCAGTGGTTAGGCCAACATCCCATCGTGTGTTGTTTATGAGACAGATGCTGTTGTTGTTCCTGTTTGGCTTCAGAACAGACTAATACCATGGATTTGGTTCAACACACTTAAAATACAGTCTCATTTTCGTATGCAGGCTAGGAGTCGTAGCGCTTGAGAAGGCGCCATTGAAGATATGGCTTTAGTGGTTTAATGGTTAAACCAATTGTCTGTCTAATTGCATGTGATTAAGCAGAAAGTGTAATAACCAACAATAATACCACCTCATCATTTTCAGTTCGTGATCGTGTGCGGTCGAAAATGGAAAGAGACATTCTGGCAGAAGTGAACCATCCTTTCATTGTTAAGTTGCACTATGGTATGTCCGTCCAACAACTTGTCTTCCTGCTTTCCTGCCTGTCTATCTGTATGTCTGTATGTCTGCCTGCTTGCCTGTCTTTCTGTGAAGATATGTTTCAATTGGTTTCATGGTAAAACATTTTTGTACCCACAAGGTATGCATTACACACACTGTTGTGGTTTTCAATGTGGCCTGATGTGCCAAGTATATATTTGCTATCTATTGCTAATCATTATTAGACACACATTCTGTCCTGCATGCATGACATTTCTTCTTCCTCTTTCTTGTGTGTTTTTGTCTGTGGTTGTGTGTGTGCCGATGTTTGTCTGTGTGTTTGTGTTTGTTTGTGTGTCCATGGGTGTTTGTGTGTGTGTGTGTGTGTGTGTGTGTGTTTGTGTGTGTGTGTTTGCGTTTTTCACTGAGTGTGTGTGTTTTTGGGTGGGTGGGGTTGCGTGTGTGTGTATGGATGTATGTATTAGTGTGTGTGTGTGTGTGTGTGTCTGTGTGTGTGTGTGTATGTGTGTCTATGCATCTGTTTGTGTGTGTACGTGTGTATATGTGTCCATGCATATGTGAGTTTGTCACTGAGTGTGTGTGTGTGTGTGTGTGTGTGTGTGTGTGTGTGTGTGTGTGTGTGTGTGTGTGTGTCCATGCATGTGTGTTTATACAGCGTTCCAGACAGAGGGGAAGCTGTATCTCATTTTAGATTTTCTTCGAGGGGGAGACTTGTTTACGCGCTTGTCAAAGGAGGTGTGTACTTCAATAACTCCAACATCATTTGTTCATATACACACCTTCTTAAATGTAATGTTTGTGTGTGTGTGTGTGTGTGTGTGTGTGTGTGTGGTGTGTCTGTTTCTGTGTGTGTGCCTATGTGTGTGTGTATTTGTGTGTGTAATGTACATATATTTGCCTCATAAAAGTTTTCTTTGCGAGCACTTTGTAATAAAGTTCAGTCATAAGTCATTTGTAAGCCTTTAGTTAAAGATTAACTTATCAACAAAACATTCAGAACCATCTGAGATCATAACATGATGATCAGTGCTATGTTAACATATCACAAATGTAAGTACTTTATTAATCATCACTAAACATTTTCCATTATTCACTATAATTCTTCTTTCACGGGACAACATGAAGTGAATAGTATATCCTCCCTCCACACACTGATGAAGAACTGAAATAGAGACTTCCCTGTTGTGTGTCTAGTAATATCCTCCCTCCAGCTACTGATGAAGAGGTCAATGGAGACTTCACTGTTGTGTGTAGTAATATCCTCCCCCCACACACTGATGAAGAGGTGAATAGAGACTCCACTGTTGTGTGTAGTAATTTCCTTCCTCCACACAATGATGAAGAGGTGAATAGAGACTCCACTGTTGTGTGTAGTAATATCCTCCCTCCAGCTTCTGATGAAGAGGTGAATGGGGACTCCACTGTTGTGTGCGTAGCGATATCCCCCCTCCACAATCTGATGAAGGGGTGAATGGAATTTTTTTTCTGTTTTACTCATTGGAGGAAATGTATCCAGAGTCAATGAGTGACTTGTATTATTATGATTAATAAAGTGCCCACAATTGTGTTACGTTAATATAGCACTTATTAATCCTCCAAAAAATATTGCTGTTTTGTTAATGACTAGTTTATCATAAAGTCGCAATATGCAAGATTGAGCCCATCCCAGATAGTATGCTGGATACTTTCAGAATCAAAAAATGAAATGATTCTGTCCACTCTCTGTGCGAGAATGAGGCGTGAGTCTGAAGGTTTTTGAGAGAGTTGATACTAACATTATGTAAACAAAGAAAGCGGTACGGCCTGGGCAGCTTTTTTAATTTGTAAAATATATTTGTTCTAGGATGTGAATTTAGTGATACAATTATTGAAATCCCTATCGATCAGCATGGACTACAGATATGTCCATGTTAATTTGAGGTCCAAGCTGGTGGAAATGTCACACATTGCGACTAATAGCTTAATTGACTTGACTGAAAATTATTATAAAGTGTGATTTTTATTTATTTAAATTTGCCTCAAAGTTGGATGGTTTCGCTTTCCTTTAGCTCTATAGATTTATAAACGTGATATACATAGTTGTCCATGTGTACATTTCTTATTGTTGTGTATTCTAGGTCATGTTTACTGAAGAGGATGTCAAGTTCTACCTGGCAGAGCTGGCCCTGGCCTTGGACCATCTGCACAGTCTGGGGATAATCTACCGGGACCTCAAACCTGAAAAGTACACCCAGCACCGGACAGCACAGTCCCTCGTCATGCATGCTAAATCAACCTGTATATCCACACTCCTTCAACAAGACACATCCATAACGATACTGAAAACAGAAGCACTCACCCTGTTGGGTACACAGACACATGTGTTAATATTTTTATACATATATTGTGTTTATCTACAGCATACTTTTGGATGAAGATGGCCATATAAAGATTACTGGTCAGTACAAATGTACTTAAAAATATAGGTGGTTTATGTCCAGCAAATTTACATGGTCAGCATTGCATCCTATCAATGATCATTTCCTTTATGTTTCTCTTGTTTTTTCATAGACTTTGGACTGAGTAAAGAGGCAATAGAAAACGATAAAAGAGCGTATTCTTTCTGTGGAACAATAGAATACATGGCGCCAGAGGTCGTGAATAGACGAGGACATACACAGAGCGCCGACTGGTGGTCATTTGGGGTATTGATGGTAGGCTGTATATTATTCCTAGCTCTTTTAAGTTATCCTTACAATATTTATTTTAGATTGAATGATGTTAAATGCTAACTAAACAACAGTGTGTACCGAATAAAGTTAGCAATATCTAACATTTGCAAGCAAATGCTTATATATTTGTTTTGGCAGTTGTGTTGTTAGAATATAGAAGTGATAACCCAACTATGCAGCACAGGCAATATTCAATCATATGAAAAAAATGATATAGACTATTTATGTTTGGTATTGAATGTTTTCATCTTAATCAAAAAGCTGAAATAACTTTATTTTCCTACCAGTTTGAGATGTTGACAGGATCATTACCCTTCCAGGGAAAAGACCGAAAGGAAACAATGGCTCTTATTCTCAAGTAAGGCCATGCACAATATTATCCATTATGAACTCTTGTTTTGAAAACATATCTATGAAGGACTTGTAACGATGCATTGTAGGCTGTTACTGTCAGCTTACCGTGTCCTCTTCTATTATTATTACAATATTACAATGCTACAATTCATACAGCATTTCAAACATGCTGTTGAAGTTAGTGCTAAAGGTTTATACTTAGGTGTACCTAGCCCCCGACTAAGAGGGGGCAGGCCTTTTACAGAATGATGTGCGATGCATATTGTCATAGCGCCAACAGATGACGGAAAATATAACAATGAGTCACGTCTTTTTTCTGCAGAGCTAAACTGGGGATGCCACAATTCCTCAGCCCTGAAGTGCAGAGTTTGTTGAGAGCTCTCTTCAAAAGGAATCCCACTAATCGCCTTGGTATTTACACGCAGAATATCGATTCATTCATACAACTACATATATATGATAGCTGATTAATTGTGCAGATTACGCACATGCATAAAACCTGTTACACAAACATATACTGGTGTATAACCAGGCCTGCAGGTTTCGTAGGCCCCCTGAGAGGGGATCTTACAATGAAGATGTGTCAATTGTGCACCCCCTAGTGGCCCCCTTTTGTCTTGGCTCATAATAGGCCTCTGGTCTTTGTAAGCCCCAAACAAAAAATCACATTGTCTTGGGCCTACGCCGATCATGAGCCAGTATTAAAAAAAAAAAAAAATGCCTGTGCATTAAGGCGGCCTTGTGTATAACGTGTACTGGTTTTTGTATGCATGATCTATTCTTATTTAATTATCATGCATAACATTGCCCAATGATAATGCAATTACAATGACATGATATGACATGATACAACTAGCATGCATATGTGATATGCCACGGTCATGTGCCACAGTAAAAACAAGTTGGCTGATCTGGATAACTGCTGTGTGTTTTCGCTGAAAAAATAAATGAAACCTGATTTCTGTCTGTATGTTTGACTGGCAGGTGCTGGACCAGATGGGGTAGAGGAGATTAAACAACACAGATTCTTTGCACCTGTAGACTGGAACGTTAGTACATTCAAGTGTCGGTAGTGTTTTTTGTAGCTCCTTGAAATGTCACAACAATGGAAATCACAGATATTGCTCTCTGTCACGTTTGCGTAGCGGTTGTATAAAAGGGAAATTAGACCTCCGTTCAAACCGACAGCCGGAAGGCCAGAGGACACCTTCCATTTTGACCCTGAGTTTACCTCCAGAACCCCCACTGGTATGTTGGCTGTGATTTATGTGTTGTATATGTGTTGTAAGTGTTATATGTTTTGATATCATATGTTTGACGGCACTTGTTGCAGTCCCTACAGTGGCTATAGGTGTTCAACGCAGGATGCAGGATAGATCAGTCTACAAGCCTACCCAGTGGACTTTAGGACACTTATCTATCCAGCATACATCTAGGTGGACGCTCCCACTTGTTATGTCATTAAAGCACAGGAAAAGGCAGATTCTCAAACGGCTCATAATCACACTCACACCTGCTGGCATAATATCACCCCTTTAAAGATTTGTATCTGACATCGCTGCAAGCGGCTTTGAATCAAAGTGTTTCTCTAAAAATAACTGACTTCCTAAAAAGAAGCTGTCCATGTCAAAGAGGAGGCTTCCATCCCTTGGGTTAAAATAATGCTTGTGATGATGCTGAATTTCAGAACGACTCACAGAATATCCTTGTCTCATTGGTCACGGTATGCCTGTGTGCATTCTGTGCTCTCAGATTCCCCCGGCATCCCTCCTAGTGCCAACACACACCAGCTGTTTCGAGGCTTCAGTTTCGTGGCCACAGAAAACAGCCCTGAGCCCTGCGCTTCCACGCCCCCTCCCCCTCTGCCGGAAGCCAACAACAACAACACAGTCATACAGGTGCGCCGCTGAATCAACCCCGCGTTTTACTCGTTAAAACGAGGTACTTAAAGGCAGGAGCATCACCACTGCTATTATACAGTATTTTAATCAAATGAACGATATCAACCATTTTGACCGTTTAGAGTCATTCATTTATTGTGGAGCTAAGCTCATTTGCTTGTGTGTTTGTGTGTGTGCGTGTGTGTGTGTGTGTGTATGCATTTGTGCTTGTGTGTGTGTGTGTGTGAGTGCGTGTGTATGGGTGTGTGTGTGTGTGTGTGCGTGTGCTTGCGTGCATTCGTGCTTGTTTGTGTGTGCGTGTGTGTGTGCGTGTGTGTGTGTTTGCGTGCATGTGTGCATATTTCCGTGCGTGTGTGCGTGTGTTTCCCATAGCATAGTGACATATTATTCAGCGATGTGTATGAGCTGAAGGAGGAAGGGAGACCGACAGCGCCCTCTGTCTACAGGAGATGTCTGCACAGAGTTACTGCCGTGGAGTACTCAGTGAAGGTAGCAGACATGACCTGATATCTGGCCACCATAAAGTCAACATTTTGTTGAAAGATGAGTTATAATGCATGTTTATATTTGTCGTAGGGAGTGTCAAAGAACTTATCAATATATAATGCTTTGCTCTGATCTTAGTGGTAAATGGATAATATTAAATACACAAAAGATGCTTGCTGTAAACAAAAAATACTAACTATACAGTATTTTTATCACCAAAGGTTAGGTCTAAATCTACCAATATCTAGGACCTCACCTTTATTACTCATTTGTGTAAGAATGAGGTCAATTCGCTATTGAGTCTATTTTTTCCCACATTTAATCTGCCAATACGACTATGTGTTTGTTTCAGATAATTGACAAAGCAAGGAAGGATCCAGCCGAGGAGATTGAGATTCTGTTAAGATATGGACAGCATCCAAATATCCTTACTCTCAAAGATGTAAGTTCAGTGTCCCTCCTTTAGTTACACATCTGAGAAATGAAATAGCTCAGAAATATCTATATATAAAAAAGACAGATATGTTCACATTCGGCAGAATCACTAAATAACCTTTTCCCAAATTATGCTGCCACAACTGTGAGGACAATTTTCAGAAATTGTTATGAGACTTAATCAGGACTAACTTAAAATACACAGTTGACGTTGCTGGATGCTGAGAATGATGGGAGCCACTGATCAGTCTGCTGTGCATGTGTGTGTGTGTGTGCACGTGTGTGTGTGTGTGTATGTGTGTGTGTGTGTGTGTGTGTGTGTGTGTGCTAGGTGTATGACGCCGGGAACACTGTGCATCTGGTGCAGGACTTGATACGGGGAGATGAGCTGCTGGATAAAGTCCTCACCATGCCAAACTTCAGGGAGAGGGACGCCTCCCACATCCTGTGTACCCTCGCCAAGACTGTAGAGTACCTGCACTCCCAGGGGGTAAGACAGACAGGAGGACAGACACGGAGAGGGACAGACAGACAGGTGGGCTGTCAGACAGACAGACAGACAGTCAGACAGGTGGGCTGTCAGACAGAGAGACAGACAGGTGGGCCGTCAGACAGACAGACAGGCAGGTGGGCTGTCAGACAGACAAACAGACAGACAGACAGACAGACAGGTGGGCTGTCAGAGAGACAGGCGGGCTGTCAGACAGAAAAAAAAAACAGACAGACAGACAGACAGACAGGTGGGCTGTCAGAGAGACAGGTGGGCTCTCAGACAGACAGACGGACAGACAGAGACACAGACAGACAGACAGACATCAGAGGGACAGCCAGACAGGGTGAGGGACAGCCAGACAGAGTGAGGGACAGACAGACAGACAGACAGACAGACAGAAAGATTGACAGGCTGGTAGACAGCCAGACCGAGGGACAAACAGACAGATACACAGACAGACATACAGTATAGAAAGAAAGTGTGTATCTTAGATGCTAAAAAGCAGCCGGTTTCATTGAAATTACGCCAATTCAAAGCGAACTGTGTGAACTATTTGGGAGGATCACCATTGGTGCAGGCTGCTCAGTGAGCTCTGTAGCCTCGAGGCTAGTGAAACGGCTCTGGAAAGGAAGTCAAGCTCTATCTGCACAGTAGCAGCGAGTAGCTAAAATATATGGTAGTAGCTACGTTGAATTTACCTTGCACGGCAGTTGGAGTCACAAGATCATGATCATACTTGAATCCATCTTGCAAGGCTTATGTTATGCCCTTGTGGCCAAACCGCAGTGACGCACACCACACTTGATGCATGATAGACGGTGATAGACAAATGGTTCATCCACGTGCAAGGTATTTTTGCAAAGTGCCTCCCCATTTCTCAATAGTTTCCAATGAAGACTTCCCAGATGGTTCTGTGTAACTGAGCCTGGAGCAGCTGCTAAATAAAAATCCAATTGATTGATGGTGCAACTCAATCCTAATAACTGTTCTCAATAGGTAGGGACAGTTGACTTAAATTCTATAAATGTTCAGTCATTCTTATTTTTGGAAAAGCTACAGGTGCATCTCAATACATTTAAATGTAAAAGTTAATTCATTTAAATAATTCAATTTAAAAAGTGAAACTCCTACATATTATATAGATTCATTGCACCCTAAGTGAAATATTTCAAGCCTTTATTTGTATTATGTTGATGATTATGGATTACAGCTCATGAAAAAACAAAATTCCGCATTCCTCGAGTAAAGCCCCTCAACCAGACAATTTCATTACAAATCCTGTGTGAAATTTCCAGTCAGTGATGATTTGGGGAGGCATGTCATATTCTGGTGTTGGTCCACTGTGTTTTATCAATTCCAAAGTCAACAACGTCTACCAGGACGTTTTAGAGCATTTCCTTCTGCTGACAAGCTTTATGGAGACGCTGGATTCATTTTCCAGC
>NC_136938.1:20156991-20176991 GCF_949987615.1 Pollachius pollachius | reverse complement strand
CTATTTATGATGCTGATAGTGACATTTTATTTTAATTGAATTTTCTAACAGAGTATCCAAATTATACTTTGGCCAAAGATTAGCTTAAAATAATAAAGAGGAAATAGAATGCTTGTTTTTTTACCTCTCAGTAACTCCATAGTAGCATTAGTTACTGTTACTATTGCTACATAATTCTATCACATAGCTTTAGGTGAAATAACTTTTCTGTGTAAGTGTGTGTGTCAAGTCAATAGTATAGGCATATTCATCTGTGACGGGTATCAGCTAAAATTCTGAAATGGTAAAGACCACCATTGGTTTTGTTTGTGTCGTGTGATACTAATCCAACTCATTCTCATATGCAGATATGTAGCTTTTGTGTTTAGCAATGACAGTTGGCAGGTCATGTATAGGCTTTTTGATGCTTTACAACCACTGATCAAATACATGAATGTACACACAGTATATTCTAAGCCAATATACACATTTATAGCAACTGAAAATGCATACGTTGTCATGTATTCAAAAAGTAATATTGTTCATCTTATTTTTGCAGAAAAGTATTTATTTTATAATAATTGTTGAAATGGACTGGGGTTACATTGTACATTGTTATACATTGTACTGAGTCACCATAAACTGTAAATTGTAAATATTCTTTATTCATGTATATTGTACATAAAGTGACACACGACGACTTGTAAGTAAAGGGAATGTAAATATAGAATTTGGCAATCATACCTAAGGAAAGAGTGTATATTTTATGTTTGCATATATATTAAAATTGTATATAGATTATATTGTATTGTGCAATTATTCCTGAGACTGTAAATTCTGTGTATATCTTTTTACAAATAAAACAATGGGGTAAAGAGTTTATTTTGTCAGTGTATGCACTCAAAATTATAAAATTCTACAATAATACACTGTTAAAATTTAGCTGATCTTGAGCTCTGAGTAAAGAGAGGTTTTAAACAGAAAAAAGTTTAATTTGTCAAGACTGAACAATTATTCTACATCGTAGAATTTCAGAGACAAATGCAGTTTGATTGTAGACTAAATAGAAAATAAAGTCTGCTTTTACTTTATTTTCTGAATCAAATGAATTTCCATTCATTAAATGGCTTGTACTTTTTACTATAAAAGATACATTCTAAAATAGTATGAAATATATTGTAAATCAAAGGTTGTATGAGATTTGCAGGCTTCAGATATTTACCACAATCATTCCATTCTATTATCATAATATATGATACCTCATAGTTTATTTCCCTTTATTTGTTAAGAAATGAAGGAACAATATCATACAAATATCGGTGGGACTGGCTTAAGACAGCTGTAATTCAATGTAAATTGTGCATTTGTAAATTTGGACGTCATTTTAAAGATAAAGTTGAAATGTTTAGGTTTCAAATTCAGATACAAACACGAGGATGCAGATCACAGTGACATCCACTAGATGGCCCCCGCATTCTTGTTTCCGTTACCGCTAACACTCACCACAACTTGGCCCGAATCTTTGGCCGCATTTAGCCATTTAAAAAAATCGTTAATTCCTAGCAGTCACAAAGGCCAGACGCTGTTCCATAAAAGCTTTTAGAAGACGCTGGGCCGGGGTGTCAGGTGGGTGTGGTGGACTCATCAGCTCTGACACTAAAGTGCAGTAGTGATCAGGGCAAAAGGGATTGTGGGATATGAGTAGCTACAGATGACAAGCCCCCCCGCGAGGATGATTGCAGAGAAGCGACGAGAGGAGACCAAACAGCAGGTCTAGAAAGGAAGGAACGAGGAAAAATAGGAGGAAAGGGATGAAGGGCAAGAAGCGACAAGCCATCAACAACAGAAAAAAACCTGAACATAGCAATTTAAGGCCATGTTTACATTTCCAATTAGATGAAAATAATATTTAGAAATGGAAAACGTTTTGCAAACCTTTGCCCTCCCCAACCTCCGTAATAAAATAAGTAATCATCCGATCAGCCTGAATTGTATTAAATTTTTTTCTGTGGCAATAGAAAGGAAAGTATCCAAAGAGTTAGTCAAAGTTGTAGGCATGCAGCAGTAGAGTCACCTAGTGGCCAGACAGTGCCCTGCATCACTTGTGCATATCAGTGGATATCCTTGTGGCTCTCGCTCTCTTTCATCTTTCTCATCTCTCCTTTTATCTGACTCTACCTAGAATGTTCCGCTCCCTGGAGGGTGTGCATGTGAGGAGGGGAGATAAGGCAAACACAGAGCACCGCTTGGAGGAAATGCACGGACAAGACCAAATACATGGCAGGTCAACATTGACCTCGTCTAGAAGGTGAATGGTTTTAGACTTCATGACAGCGGTCCGTATTCAAGAGGTCTTGGTGTTCTGCTGAACGCTGCCCTTCGCGTACGAAACAGAGATGGAGAGCGTGGCGCAAATCAGCCGTTCTGACAGGGGTGAGGATCTCGCCACCTATGCCACTTGGTGTGTGCACATGCATGCATAGACACACACACACACACACACACACACACACACACACAGCCGCAGGCACACATACACACACACATGCATAGACACACACACACACACAAAACATGCAAGCAGAAACGCACGCACACAAACACATACACACACACACACACACACAGCAACACTGAACCACACCCTAGCCCAAACACACACAAACACACACACACACACACACACACACATACACACACACACACACACACACACAGCAACACCGACCCACACCCTAGCCCAAACACACACAAACACACACACACACACACACACACAAACACACACTCTCACACTCACACACACACACACACACACACACCCTGTGGCGATACGGCCAGACCTGCCACTCGGACACTCAGCGAATCAGACGCACAAATCTTCAACAGAAGGCTCCTGACAAACACATTATCGGTGTGACAGGAGAGGGGCGTACAGCTGTGAGCTCCTTCGTTTACAGCAGGGGGTGGTGGTGGTGGTGGTGGGGAGTGGGAGAGAGACGTCTTCGAAATCTTTGCGTTATCACACGTCAAGGCTCCTCTCTCTCGCCGTTCAGCTTTCAAAGTCAAAGTCTGACAGCAAGCCAGCGCTGCGTGGTTGTGCGTGTGTATGTGTGTTTTTGTTTGTGTGTGTTTATGTGTGTGTATATGCATACAAGTATTTGTATGTTTTTAAATGCATGTGCATGTGTGTGTGCGTGTGTGTGTATGTGTGTGTGTGTGTGTGTGTGTGTGCGTGTGCGTGTCTGTGTGTGTGTGTGTGTGTGGGGGGGTGGGGGGGGCAGGCTTTCTGATCAGCACAGGACAAGGAGGTGAGTTCAACATGCAAGCCTTGATAGTCAGGTCAGAGGTCAGCAAGGGGTGAGTGAAAGGTGAGGACGGAGAGGTATAACCAAATTTCACTTTTGCTAAAGACATGCTTAACACACGGTGCAGTACTTTTCAGTAGACACTTTAATCCAAAGAAACATAAAGTGAATGTATTTGTAGATCGATAATTTGTCAATTAAAGCACACCCTCTTTTTTATTTTTTTATTTACAAATGTTTCTTGATGTTTTCAATATATATTTTTTGATTTTCTTGTTCAAAATTGTTGTTCTTCTTCGCACTTTTCTTGCTGACCTTTATTCAACCTCTCCTAGATTATTTTTATTTTTTTACCAAATCTTTCTTTCACATATTTTTCTCACACTCTTTTTTCAGATGTTCTCAATCTTTTCATCTTTCAACGCTGGACCTTAAATCAAACACTAGAACCCAGAACCCTATACCCTGACCCTTATAAGAAATCCTATCATCACAACCAACCCCTTGTACAAAAAACGAAGCCCTCAAACCAACCACCCAAACCCCAGCGCACCTCACCAGCCTACATCTATACATTTTTCAAACAAATCCCCTCCAAAAAAACAAACAAAACAAAAAGTAACACTTTAAACCAAGACTGAGCCTGAGCTGTTCCTTAATCGTTGAAATAAAGATGCGTTTGCCACACATTCATACGACCTGACAACTGATGTAATCATACCATCTCAACAAAGACACGCTTGCATGTCAAAAGGTGCCCGTGGAGGATAAATGAGGTTCTGCAGAAAGTCAATTAATCTTTTCTGTGCTGGTCCTTCCCTCCACCCTGCTTAAAAGCCTCATTTACCTCCCACCGAGAGGAGATAGAAACACCATTAGTGGGATGATGGCGGTACTGGAGAGAGAGAGGGGGGAGAATCTCACAGTTGGATGAGCTAAAACACTATAGGCCCCCATGTCTCCTCGAAGAGAGAGTGTGTGTGTGTGTGTGTGTGTGTGTGTGTGTGTGTGTGTGTGTGTGTGTGAGGGGACATCTTCCACGCGACTGGGCTCAATTAGGGGTTTGTCTTCATTATCATCGGTAGTGCATAATGGTGTCCAACTTTTTAAGACAGGAAGTCTGCCTCGTGCCTCGTACCCCTGGTGTGTGTGTGTGTGTGTTTGTGTGTGTGTGTTTGTGTGTGTGTGTGTGTATGTGTGTGTGTGAGTGGGGTGCAATAACGGCCTCAAAAGGGCTACAGACATAAAAACACCGTCTATGTCTATGTTGATTCTCGGAGTAATGGAGGATTTGAATCCCCAGACACCTGATTTCCATATAAGATCCAATGACAATGTGATGTGTGTGTGTGTATGTGTGTGTGTGTGTGTGTGTGTGTGTCACGCGGGACCTCAGCTGGATAAATGATATGCGTGCTCTTGCGAGCGTGCGTTTGTGTGTGTGTGAAATGCCAGTGAGCATATAGCCTCTGCTTCACTGGGCCCGGCTGGCTACTGGAACCCAATTGGTGGTCTCTCTGTGTGAAAGAGGTCAATATAAGAGACACAAACACACACACACACACTCACAAATAAGGAAGTTTGGCTGAGTACTTAAACTCCAATTATCAGACACCTGGCGTACCAATCAATGACACACATTTAGGGCATCTGAGCAGAAGAGACTAAAATCACAGCCACCATTAAAGATCTGGACGACATTTAAGACATAGTATAGAATCGCATCTCACAAAGGTGAGATTGGTGTAGGTTGATCGAAATAAGAGTACTAGTTATAGTGCTACTAATAGTACTATACTTATGGTACTAATTGACGTAATAACAATATAACACTAATACTAATAATGATGATAACAATATTAATGATCCTGTTGGTCATTAGTGGGGCAGCTCGCTGGAGGCCTGGGTCTCCTTCTAGGGCGCCTGCCTGCAGTGTAGCCCCCGACCTCCACCCCTCTCATCTGCCCTGGGCCTGGCTGGGATCCTTGGTCGCCCTCTCCACCACCACCACCACCACCACCACCACCACCACCACCTTCGTGAAATAAAGTATAGCAGAAAGAAACCGTTCCATCCCAGTAGGGTCAAACTACGTACTGGTTAGAGCAGTGCGAGTACGTCTGCGTGGTAATAAGAGTAGGAGTGTCAGGCATTATTATCATGTCATTGGAATATTATTATCCATTGTTGTTAGTCCTCAATGTTCTGAAGCTATATATGTGGAGGTGAAGGCAAAGTCCTGAAGAGGACGTACTCTCGCGTGCGAGAGAGAGAGAGAGAGCACGCGAGAGAGAGAGAGAGAGATAGAGAGCGCGCAAGAGAGAGAGGGAGAGAGGGAGAGAGAGAGAGAGATAGGGAGCGCGCGCGAGAGATAGAGAGAGAGAGAGAGCGAGAGAGAGATAGAGAGCGCGCGCGAGAGATAGAGAGAGAGAGAGAGAGAGAGAGAGATAGAGAGCGTGCGCGAGAGAGAGAGAGAGAGAGAGGGATGGAGAGAGAGAGAAAGGGAGAGATGGAGAGAAGCCGGCTTCACGCTTTGACGAAGAAAACACATTTTTGTGGAAAGCTTCAGAAGCAGAGAGTCTGACCATTAGACTTTACCAATGACTTCCTGGTAGCGCGCGAGAGAGAGAGAGAGGGATGGAGAGAGAGAGAAAGGGAGAGATGGAGAGAGAGAAAGGGAGAGAATGGGAGAGATGGAGAGAGGGAGTGGGAGAGATAGCTAGAGAGAGGAAGAGCGAGAGAGAATGAGGGAGAGAGAGAGAGGTTGCTGGCGGAGAGGGGGGGAGGGGGGTCTGGTGGTGGAGAAGAGGGCACCCAGGGATCCCAGCCAGGCCCAGGGCAGATGAGGGGGCTCGCTGCAGCCAGGAGCCCCAGCCCCGGTCTTAATTACACCAAGAAGTGCAGAAGAAGACCCAGGCCTCCAGCGGGCTGCCCCGCTAATGACCAACAGGAGCGGCTCACATCCGGAGCGTGCTTCTTACATGGTACGGGTCATCAAGACGGCACGTCTTCCCGTCCACAGCCAGCCCTAGGGGGCGGCACTTGCCCCCCCGTCGAGAATCCCTGACGACAAGTCGGGGCCTCGGACATTCGGGGCTCAGTACGCAATTTTGCCGAGTTCGCTTCTGCCGGTGATTGCGCCAGTGTGTGTGTTTTGCACTGCGTGTGTGTTTGTGCGTGGGTGCGTCTGCGTGTGTGCCTAGGTGTGTCGGTGCATCTGTTTGTGCTAGTGGTGGTGTGTAAACAAACGTTTCGTCCCAGTTAACCACATCCCCGTCGGACCACTCGTGTCTGGCATCGCTCCACCGGTGCTGGTGTGTACCGTGGGGCCACTGATTGCGCCGCATATGTGGGCATATGCTATGAGTGTGTTTACGCGCGTGTTTGTCTGTGTGTGTGTTAATGTGTGCGTGTCTGTGTTAATGTGTGTGTGGGTGCTAATGTGTGTGTGTGCCTGTGTGTGTGTGTGTGTGCCTGTGTGTGTGCCTGTGTGTGTGTGTGTGTGCCTGTGTGTGTGTGTGTGTGTGCCTGTGTGTGTGCCTGTGTGTGTGTGCCTGTGTGTGTGTATGTGTGTGTGTGTGTGTGTGTGTGTGTGTGCGGATGCGGCAGCCGGGGGATAGCATGCTGCTGCTGACACTGGCTCAGCCTGCCTGGTGTGCCCCTTTCTGCACCAGTAGAGCTGGCGCAGCCTCCCGCCTCGGCCCAGCCGACTCCCAGCATGCCAGCTGGGCGCGGCCAGGAGAGGCCCCCCGCAGAGGGGAGGGGCTCAGGTCATCTGTGACAGAGGGGACGGCATACAGCGCGGTGCGGAGAGCTGCCGTGGAACCAGGGAGAGGGGAGAGGGGACCGCGGTGTGCAGGGATAGGAGAGCTGCTGTAGAGAGGAGGGGGGGGGGGGGGGGCTGGAAGGAAGAGGCAGGGGGAGAGGCGGGGATGGAGGAACAGAAGGTACAGCATCGGAAGGTGGGGATCCGATGTGGGATGGACTGAGGAGAACGGGGGAGGGTGGTCGCGGTGGTGTTGGTGGAGGGACAGACTTTTTCCTTCTTTCAAAAGTTTTCCCCCCCCTTTTCCACCCATAATCGAATCGGTCCTCCCTGTTTACCAGAAAGCCTGGTAAACCAGACTCTTGTCGGGGATCATCTAGCCAATCAGCTCGCTCGGCGCCCCTGTGTAACCGTAAGCAACCGGGCCACGCACCACTGGCTCCTCGCTGAGTGTATTACATGGGTGGTGTGAGGAGGGCAAAGAGAAGCCTATCAAGGGTCCCTGAAAAGGAGATTAAAGGAATAATTGAGCGAGAAGAAGTGCGAGCTAGAGGTCCTGATCCCCCCAACCCCCCCCCGATCCAGATGCTGACACTGAGTCGTTCTGAGCCCCCTTGTTGGCCCCTTTGGAGAACCAACTAATGAGTTCAGCACAGCGCCTGGGAGCAGCCTCGACGCGTCAGAGGCTTAACCCCAGGTCGTTAGCGCGAGGTTCGTGAGCAGGAGATCAGCGAGGTGAAGAGTCTGGCTATAAGGTACGGCGTGATGAACGGTGTTCATGCTGTTCATGCTGTTCATAGACCAGAGGAATGGATCACAGAGCGACGGAGGATGAAACTCAGCGGATGGACGAAGAGGCCGGGATTCTGTAGCCCTCTCACTGCCTCTGAGTCTTTCACTGCCTACACAATTTATACTTTATGGTTCTTTATAACTTAATGTGTAAATAATGTCACTCGTTTTTTGTTTTAATTCTTCTGGGTTCGTATTTTGTTCATACTTTGGTGGTGTTGCTTCATCTCTTTTATGAGCCAACCTCACCATTTCCTTGTATGTGCAAATACAGTGCAAAATAAAACCATTCTGCTCCTGCCCCTGATCCTGATGGCTTTGTGGAGGAACAGCTGGTTACCCCCAACCCACATCCAGCATCCTAGATGTGGCCTCCAGGGTCAGGGTGAGGGTTCGCACGCTGCACACTGACTCTAACACACTGGGGACGGGGTCGAGGCCCTGGGCCTGAGCAGGCTGGTGCTAACACACTGGGGATGGGTGGAGCAGGCTGGTTCTAATGCACCGGGGATGGGTGGAGCAGGCTGGTTCTAACGCACCGGGGATGGGTGGAGCAGGCTGGTTCTAACGCACCGGGGATGGGTGGAGCAGGCTGGTTCTAACGCACCGGGGATGGGTGGAGCAGGCTGGTTCTAACGCACCGGGGATGGGTGGAGCAGGCTGGTTCTAACGCACCGGGGATGGGTGGAGCAGGCTGGTTCTAACGCACCGGGGATGGGTGGAGCAGGCTGGTTCTAACGCACCGGGGATGGGTGGAGCAGGCTGGTTCTAACGCACCGGGGATGGGTGGAGCAGGCTGGTTCTAACGCACCGGGGATGGGTGGAGCAGGCTGGTTCTAACGCACCGGGGATGGGTGGGTGGAGGCTACACTTTAAACAGTACAGCCCTGAATATATACTTACCTCCTTCAACCCTGCCCCCTTCGCCCTATGACCCCTGACCTCTCGCCCTGCTAGTGCACCCCCCCAACCTGACGCACCTCTGTCAGCCCGCCCCCCGCCCTCCCCCTACACTTTCATCCTGCTCAGTTCTGTTCTCCGCAGCACTGTCCCTCACTCACTCCCCCCCCCGCCCTCTCCATCTCTCTCCCCCAGCCCCTGTGCCACGGGCCCTGGGTCTGTGGGTCTCTGGCTGGGCCAGGCGGGCACAGCTGTGCCGGGAGCCGTGCTGTCACTAGCGGTTAGCGCGAAGAGCCACTCACACTTCACCATGTCCCCCCCTCACAGGTCACCGAGCGACAGGGCTGGGGCTGCAGCGCTCCAGCGAGCCTCCCCCAGGGGTTGAGGGGAGGGGTGGGGTGTAGGCAAGGCCAGAGGACCCCCTAAACCCCCCCCTCCCAACCCCCTACCCCCAAAACCACGACCACAGCCCACCTCCACCGCGACTACCACCCCCACCACCGACTCTCCGTCAACAAACGCCCCCCCCCTCCACCGTTCAGTGTCCATGGAGACAGGGGACAGGGGGGGAGGAGGTGAAGATGGAGGGGAGGGGTTCTGCCTCTACTGGGGGTCCTGAGATGGGAGCAGAGTGGGACTGGAGGTGAGGTCGGTGTGTCCGGTAATGCAAGGCTCAGAGGAGTGCGGCAGCCTCGATGCAGAGGTTTGGAACCTCATGTATAAATGTATAAAGTATGTGTAAACTAGTGCTGGACCAATTAGATGATTCCTTGATTGTGGGAATATTTATTTATTTTTAATAATAGTTTTTATCATTTATGTAAGAAAATAAATAGGAATACAAACATTTCCATACAGGAAATGTATTGGCATTCCTATGAAAACACCAATGCATTTCCTACTTATAGCTTTAGAAGTAGTCGGTTTTTCTGCTGGTGATAAAAGCTTACATTATTATGGGATCTAGTAGGTGCAGAAGCGTAATGGCCATTAGTTATTATCTATAACATTTCGTACAATAAATAATTAATGGTTTCATCAATCGATAGATGAATCAATTATTTAACAATAAAAACAGAGAAAAATGAGTTGCGACACCAGTCTAACCTTAACTAACAGGACTGGAGCCTAGGGTTCCGGTGAATTAAACAGTCAGTGTTGTTAAAGAGTGAGATAATGAGGCAGAGGAGGATGATGAGGATGATGATGGTTATAATGATGATGATGGTGATGATGATAATAATGATCTGTCCTAAGGATCCAAGCTCATGATGTCAGCCTTAATGGAGACGGAAGGGGCAGCGTTGACATGGTAATGGCCATAAATCAGCACCATATGTTTCTAATGGCGGCCATCCCATAATGTCAACTGACATTAATGCGGCGTACCTCTGCTCTCTGGGTCATTACGAGGTCTCCTCTGATAACACGAGGGCTACAAAGACAACGGCATAGAACACAGCGTTGCAGGCTCACACTGATGGGCCCTAATAGGTTTGTCACTTTGGGTCTAATGGTCAGACTCTCAGGTCGTTATTGAAGGACCGTTTGCTTCTGAAGCTTTTCACAAAAATGTGTTTTCTTCGTCAAAGCGTGAAGCCGGCTTTAATAAACAAAAACTGACAGAGGTGTACCCGACGACGACCACGTCGTGTTTGTTTCGACACAATATACATACATTCCTTCTTCACGCACTAACAAACGACAAGTTAAGCATGTGAATACACGGGGGGGGGGGGGGGGGCATAAGCTAATTGGACCCAATGTCTGCAATTGGCTTCGCCTGTGAGCGAAGGACCTCACACCTAATTCCCGTGGTTTGAACACCCCGCACCCTGAGAGCGCTTAATTCACTGAAGGTGCGCACACACCCACTGAACAATGTGTAGCAATTAAGTTCGCTCTCTCTCCCACATCTGGCACCGCGGCGTGACCCCGCGTCCAATGCGGCGTGCCGCGACAGAGCCGGGACGAGCCGGCCGCAATTTCACACGTAAGAGACCCCAATGAAACGTGAACTGAATATGTGGCATTGTTAAATTGCATTAAAGAGTTTGAAAACGGTGATCGACGCCCCTCCCCGAACGCAGACCCACGCATACATATGTACACGGACAAATACACACACGCACACACACACACACACACACACACACACACACACACACACACACACACACACACACACACACACACACACACACACACACACACACACACACACACACACAAACAAAAACAAACACAAACACAAACACACATACCGCTGAACACAACAAAAAAGTAAATGTATGCAAATGCTCAGTGATAAGACATGACATGATGTAATGTGAACCCAGGGACAGGATTTCACAGCAATCTGCCAAGCGAGGCCTACACTGATTATGTTAAGCACATCAGGGGCCACATCAGCAAGAGAAGTTAAAATCATTTGAAACATGTATCAGGGGGGCAATCAAAACTTTTGGGACAATTAAATGTCCGAAGATAAACTGAACATAGAGCTATAATATATATTCGTGGTAACTTCCAATTTTAACAGAACATAGGACATTGTCTATTGTTTAAGAATGCAGTGGGAAAGGACATGCAGCCACAGCAGAAGTATATTAATGTGGACCCTTCAGAGTGTATGGATTCAGCCTTGTAGTGCATATGCACTTCTCCTGTCCAACTGTTACCTACTGTTCGCTTCAGCAATACGGACCTTCTGTCAGTCTGTCTGTCTGTCTGTTTGTCTTTCTGTTCTCTCTCTCTCACTCTCTCTCTCTCTCTCTTTCACTCCCTGTGTGTGTGCATCTCTCTCTCTCTGTCTCTGTCTCTCGCTCTCCATCTGACTCTCTCTCTCTCTCTCTCTGTCTCTGTCTCTCTCACTCCCTGTGTGAGTGCGTCTCTCTCTCTGTGTCTCTCTCTTTCTTTCTCTTTCTCTCTCTCTCTTCTCTCTTTCTCACTCTCTCTTCCCCTCCTCTATCTCTCTCTCTCTTTCTTTCTCTTTCTCTCTCTCTCTCATTCTCTCTCTCTTTCTCTCACTCTCACACTCTCGCTCTCTCTCTCTCTCTCTCTCTCTCTCTCTCTCTCTCTCTCTCTCTCTCTCTCTCTCTCTCTCTCTCTCTCTCTCTCTCTCTCTCTCTCTCTCTCTCCCTCCCCCCCTCCCTCTCTCTCCCTCCCTCCCTCCGTCTCTCTCGGTGCCACAGTGCCAGTCACCCTGCTCCGGGGCTCTGGGGATATTTCAATCATATCTGAGGAGATAAATCATACAGGAAGCTGAAGTGAAACAGGGAATGTCATCGAGCAATAAGGGAGAGGCTTGTCAGAGGTGGAGCTCTGAGCGGGGCCCCGGGCTCCAGGCCCGGACGGTGTCCCACTGAGAGGCCTCGTCAGCTGGACCCCCTGCCTCCTCACACACACACACACACACACACACACACACACACACACACACACACACACACACTTATACACAAAAGTACACACACATACATCAATCACGACAAATAAAAACAAAAACAACAAAACAAAAACACACAAACTGACGAACACCCATACACACAGACACACACAAAGTCAAATGAACACACATACACTGCCACAAACACACAAACATATATAAACTGGCAAAAGCACATACACACACACAGACGCACACACAACTAGTGCTGTGTTAGTTAATGTCCCTAAATAAAGGTTTTAAACACATTAAGACACAATAAAACTAACAGCTACATGTACATAAACACACTTACACACACGCACAAACACACACAGGGATTAAGACACACACACACACACACAGAAATTTGTACATAAACAGAAAAACAAACACACACATACCCAAAGAGGTAAAAAAAAGTATTTAACAATTAATAATTCATATTCAGCATCTGTAGACATCTAACCCTAGGCTGTGCATTGTGAATCCAACATGGTACCGTTCGTTCTTGATGCCAACAGCCATGGCCACGACTACACTATCCTATCCAATAGATGAATAAATACATGGTCAATATAAAATAGAAAAGTGATGGTAGAAATAAGGTGTGTTGTCACGTGTTCCTACTCCACGCACAGACCCACTGACAGGCAGGTATGGGGTATAGGTGACCGAGAGAGGGAGGGGAAGAGGGCAGGGGAAAGAGAGAAGCCAGGCCCAGACAGACAAGTGAAGGGAAGCAGAAGTTGATGAAACAAGATGTCACCGATGATGGGTCATTACACCCAAGTAAGCATGGTGCAGTGTGCAGTCCCCCCCCACCCCTCAACCTCCTCCTCCTCCTCCTCCTCCTCCTCCTCCACCAAACCGCCCTAAACCCCGGCCTGTCTGGCTGGTTCTCTACCTCCTCCTGTAACCACGGGAGATAAACAAACATCTGAGTTCATAAACTTTACTTTGGAATCTGTGCTGTATCTGAGAGCTGGTGTAGGATGCTCAGCGTTAGAGTTGATGTCTTTTTTAAGCTTTTATTCTTTTTACTGTAGAGTGAGTAAGACATGAAGGTATGGGAGAGAGAGGGGAAGACTTCCAGCAAAGGACCACGGGCAGGACTTGAAACCAGGTCGCTGCTGTAAGGACTGAGCCTTAATGGTACCCTCCCTACCTGGTGAACAACTGGGGCGCCCCAGTTTTGATGTACTTTGCTCATTACTAATTGTTTTTTGGTACCCCCGATCCAAAACTGATTAAATGTTTGGCAAGAGCCGATAATGACCATTGTCACGAAATAACACAATAGGCCTATAGTAAAAAATTCAAATAAAATAAATAAGCAATGAAAAACACCACAATTCAGGTGTTTCCGGGTTAAGAGAGTCGACAGCGTTCGTCCCGTCCGCGTGCCACTCGAAGGCCCCTTGTCGGAGGCTCATTGACGTGATTCTGGAGCTCTAGAGCTCTGTGGTTAACCGAGAGAACTGTGTCAGGGGAAGAGTCCCGTAAACGGGTACGAGGATGGGAGATCACGGAGCAGGGATAATCTTTTAGCTCCTCATGTGTGTGAGAATGTTATAGTAAAAGCGCATCCATTAGGCCTATTTGCTGCAATGCTTTGCCGTTATTTTGTTTTAAAGCTAACCGATTATTAAGTGAATCGCAAGCACAATGTCCACATCACACCCACACGAACACACTGACCTCAGCTAGCCAATTAGGATCCTGAAGACGCGGGGAAGTAGAACCTTAAAGTGTGGTGAAGGAAGGCGGAGACACGCTTTGATTAACATAAGTGTCGGTCGGGATTTCCATTTACAGAGTGAAGAGTGATACGGCATTATCCTACGATGCTTTGTTTACCTCTGTTAAGACTGGGCGGACCGTGCTGGCATGGTGATGGGCAAATTATGGATGAAGACGCGGCTCTCCTTAGGCTGCTCACTGGCAGGAGATGTAAAGTTCACTGTTTAAGTGCAGGCGCTTGTCAAAGCACTCACACATTATATCTGCGTTGTTGTTTCTCTCGGCTTAATATGCTACGATTTGTGTGAACCGCATCCGCTGATTATGAGGATTCTTTACGCATATGAAAAATCTTTGCACACCTAAATAGAATCATTGTGTTCTTGTTTGTGTGTGCGTGTGCCCTCGTATGGGTGTGTGTGTGTGTGTGTGTGTCTGCTTGCGCGTATCTATGGCATCTCCAAACAAACAAGGGGATTATTTTCACCTCACAAAGTAAGAGACTCAATGTGTACTCTGCCGTACGGTCACAGCCGCCTCTAACAATCAATTATAAACCTTCCAAACTTGCACAGTCAGCCAGAGACTGAAAGATATCCAGATAGCAAACACAGGGAGAGGCCCTCTGCTCTCTGGAACCAAAAGTCCTTGTCTACAAATTAACCACCTGTGATCCATAGGTCGGGGCAAATTATACGCAACACTCACATTCAAATCAAGCACAGCATGGAAATAGGGAATCAAAATACGGTAAGTCCTTGATGGACTTTTGTGTTCAGCGGGTGTCGCGGCGGTCCTGGCTTCAGTGAGGTCCTCTGATTCGGGAGCCATGGAGCCAACGGGACTCCACGTTTGGTGAAGTGAAAGCGGGGGCGTGAAAGTGTAAAAGCCTAATGAGCATGAGGCAGCACCCTTGCTTCGATTGTCTCTGCGCTTGTCACTTTCCTGTCCCTCAACAATGTCAAACTCGATAGGGAAGAAAATTGTCTGGCTTGAAAAGTGTCTCGGGGGCTTCAATTGTGGCTAATGTTTCATGTTTGGATTTTAACTGGATGAAATGTAGTTTGAGCCTTTCGTTTTAGAGCTCCACTGGAGCCAAAAAGAAGTTTACTCAAAGAAGAAGAAAAAGCAACTAGCAATGCCTAACTGTGAGGTAATAATGAAATCCAATTCTTTCCAATATACATTACTTGCAGGAACTTGTTTGTCCTTATCAATAATGATCGTATTTTAATTTATTTTGCTGTTAGATATGAACACACACATAATGAGTTTGGGAAGGTAACCCGGGCTGGATCACTCGATCGGATTTTTCTCTCGCACTTTTTTCAACACAATTGAAATCCTCCTTTGACCCTTGAACATGGCTGTGCATTCATGCTGGCAGCGGTAATAGCATCCTATCCACAGAGACCCCCCCTTCTAATCTAGCAGGCTGAGCCCAGCGGCCACACACACAAAGACAAGTACACACACACACACACACACACACACACACACACACACACACACATTCACACACACACACACACACATGCATGCCGGCACGCACACACACATAGAAGTACACATGCACACAGACACACACAGAAATGCCTGCACACACTTGCACACACACATATAAACACACTCACACACAAATGTTCACGCACGCAGACACGCGTACGAATACCCACACCCACACACATAACACACACACACACACACACACATGTACACACCCGCACACATCTACACACACATACATGTACCAGTTTTAAACACATTGAAGCACACTAACAGACACACACACAAACAAAAACAGATACAAACACATACACACACACACACAAAAAGACACATTGACACTTGTCCGTCCATCTAAAAGACTTGCCCTCCACAACCCTAAACTAAACAAACAGCAAGAGGTCACAGCAAATGCAGTCATCACAAACAACAGAAATACAACACAGCATTAGATCATTGAATTAAATCCAACACGGAACAAAATAAGATAATCCACACACTGACCCTCCAGTTATCTTATAAGGCAAGGCCCATGGTCTGTCTGTCGTCAGGGGGTCCCTCCGATGGAGCTAATATCCCAATATCCTTGATAGCAACACACAGCCAGAACACGAAAACACCCACATGGCACGGACCATCGTTGGGCTGGTCTACTGTACTTCCAACACACCAGGCCTAGTTATACTCTGCCTGTTTGAGGTACACTGATTACTGATATTACACACACACGCGCACACACACACACACACACACACACACACACACACACACACACACACACACAAACAAAAATGCACACACACACACACACCCTTCACTGCAGGGTATTTGTAAACTCACCATGCAGAAGCAGGTCGGTGCATTAAACACAAGCATATGCTATCAAGGAGTCTTACCATGATCTTGCACACAACAATCCACTAGACTGGGCTTCAGCACGCTACGCTAGATGGTATGACGCAGCATTGTGTGTTGGCGAAACAGGCTAAGGCTAGGCGGATGCCGCCACTCTCAGGCAACGGCAGCCCTGCTAGCATCATGCTAGGCTAGGCTAGGCTAATCTGGGCCTCCTGCAGTCATTGGTGTGAGAGCCCATTTTCACAGTTCACACCCGACCTGCTAATGGCTGATCTTTCATTCACGCTCTCTGTTGATTGTGCAGGCAGGGGGTTGGCCAATCGTACAGTTTGCTAATGTACCGTACATAGCGAGGATAATCGGCGGGAGCAATATGCATGCTAATGTTCTGTTGGCCATGAAAACTAAGGTCTGGTAATCTGGGAATTCTCTCAAGCACTCTCGATGAGGATCTGCATGGCTGCAGGGTTTGGCCTCTGATGGACATCAACTCCGTTCAGGACACAGGTACCGTGGCATGTGGTACAATCGCTTTGAACTCTTGAACCGGGCCGCAATGTAGGCCTAGGGCAATCAAGGACCCCCCTGGGTCTGGGACCGTAAGGCAAAAGCAGGTGCTTCCGATTATTGTTTTTTAAGTTGCTTCTGGCTGTAAAGAATGTAATTTTAATACAAATGAAATGTTGATCCATAGAATTAGAAAGTTTATATTTATGTTTCTAACTTACCACGGATGGGAGAAAGTACTGAACAAAAAGTTTTTTAAGGAATAAATGTTATTCAAATGATATATATTTATACCGTGTATAAAGAGCCGCAGTCCACTTGGCCCTAAACACACACATATGTTTTAAATTCATAGTTTTATACTTCAGTCAATTATTTCCAATTGAATGGAAAGAGGCCCAATGAAGCCACGTTTCGTGCGCGTCTCAATCTATTAGTGCGCTGTTGTTATAGAGCCCTAGTTCGCCCTTTATAATTAACATACCCGGGAAACCACGATCCCCACGGCTGCCCAGCTTTCGTTGTTTCCAACGATTCAAATTGACGTTAGGCGTGTATCAGTTTAGCCTTTTGTGTCAGTAAAAAGCCATCAAGCGTGCTGATGGGAAACATGTTGCATCCGCCTTCCGCGCAGGTTTTTCACAGCGCATTAGGAGAACCTTGCAGAGCAGTCTCCGGGATCACACTGCATTTTCTGTGCGACTTCACATCGCATCCCCGTGGACGAGCTCGCTTCTGCTTCTGCATACATCCATGCATGTAGCCGCTACCCACTGTCCATCTGGATATCAGTGCTCATCCCGGGCTGTCCCGACACAGCCGAACGTGACAAACTTCTTACGATAAGAAAGGATGACATCCAATGAAGTGGAGGAGGAGGGGGTCGCATTCCTCACTACTCTGCGGGCTATGGAGAGAGAGAGAGAGAGAGAGAGAGAGAGGGGAGAGAGAGAGAGAGAGAGGGAGAGAGAGAGAGAGAGAGAGAGAGAGAGAGAGAGAGAGAGAGAGAGAGAGAGAGAGAGAGAGAGAGAGTTGGTGCCAAGGATGCATAATTAATGTTCTTAATTGGCCTTGCTTATAGTGAAGACTGATAGTCCACTCATAGTCGCTCCGGGGGCATTGTCAGGCCCTCGTATGCCGCGCGCCATGCGGTTGTCTGATCTTTGTAGAATTATTTCTGCTTTTTTTTTTCTTCTAACAATAATTTATGGGCTCATTTATCTCCACTCCGTCCACACTTTAGCTGTCCTCAGCCAGTCACGTACAAATTGACTCTAGTACGCGAGCAACTTGCAAACACTGTGCGAAAAAACGCGCAAATACTTCGCACGTATCGAAGAAGGCTTATATCCTACAAATGTACATTTTGAAAAATACTTTTATATAGAGGCCTATTTGTTTACATCTGTTGCCACTATCTAGCCCAGTAGCGTGATAACTAGGCATACTTTTAATGATCGGCTTATTTGTATTTATTTTTATTTTTAGAGGCCTTTTAAGGGGATATGGGGATTGAGGTGCAGCAAAGTGTAAATCCGGTTAAAACACACGCAGAGAGGAGTCCGTCTGGGTACCACACAAATGCACACCCCCACGCAGGCCTACCATACGGACGTTTTCTAACAATAATAGATTTTGAGATTTTTTTGGTAAGAAAATTTGAGTCCTGTAACAAATCTTAAAGGTCATATTTCCAATTTGAAATAGGCCTTAGATTAGGCACGAAAACTAAATTACATTGGATGGGCATATTCATTCGTTTATTATTCGTAGGTTATCTCGCGAAATGTATTCAGATACGAGCCCTGTTGTGAATAAAAAATAAGTCTATTGATTATTAATTTATTTTTGAGGGCTTGAGGTCTTGTTCTCGTACCACGTAGGTCTAACATATTGAACAAACAAAATATATCATCCTATTGAATACATATTTGAAGTTGACATTACGGAGTGGTTAAATTAGGTAGGCCTATAAACTCGTGTTCCTGGACAAATATCACCAGCAGGGGTCAGTAGTGCACCACTCTCACAGCTCCGCAGATGCAACCGTTTTCAAATTGTAGGCCTACTCAAACACACGTCTTCCTCTTTGCAAATTGAAAAGCAGAAAACGAATAATAAATCCACATTAAAGTTAAAACTACGAATATTCCAAATTTTCCTTAAGTAGGTTTTAGACAATTACAATCAATTATTGTTGTCCTTCATATGTCCCATTAAAGGTTTTATATAATGTTTAAAGGGTTCAGAACGCTTGTATGTATTTATTTTCATGAGAATGAGCTATGAACGAATTAAGAATCCCAGACAGCACATGAATGCACAAAGGTAAATACGAACGTTGTCTAGTTATTGTTAAATTAGATCAGGTTTATAATATTCACCTCAGTGACTACGGATACTCCGGCCTCCATTCAGTTCATTTCATTTGGTCTAATTAATGGAAATTAATTTGAGACATGGCAGTGAAAAAAATTAAACATATTAAATAGACATTATATGTATGTATATATGTATTCTCACTAGTATTTCGATGGTTCCTTTTCCTGTTTTGTATGAGGGACTGTTGTGTGTTTCAGCACAGCATCCAATACAGGCAGAGTCTGACACACTTTCCGCTGCGCGTTCACCCCCAGGCAAAGAGCTAATTAAGGAAAGACCGTGGTTTTATTTACTGTCAGCTCCTGGCCCCTGGGTCTGTGTGTGTTTGTGTGTGTGTGTGTGTGTGTGTGTGTGTGTGTGTGTGTGTGTGTGTGTGTGTGTGTGTGGGTGTGGGTGTGTGTGTGTCTATGTGTATTTTCTTGTGTTTATGAATGTGTGTGTGTGTGTGTGTGTGTGTGTATGCATGTGTGGGTGTCTGTGTGTTTGTCGGTCGGTCGGTCTGTATGTGTGCGTGTAAATGTGTGTGTGTGTGTGTGTGTGTGTGTGTGTATGTTCATCTGTGTGTGTGTGTGTGTGTGTGGACATTATTGTATTTGTGTACATGTGCTTGTGTATATATGTGTCTATTTCTTGGTGTGTTTGTGTTGTACTTTCCAGCCGGCATGCTTTTGTCTGGTACACACCACATGTACTTTGCGTGTCTTTATTTGTTTGTCTATTCATGTGATTTCCTCTACGTGTGTGTGTTTGTGTTTGGGAAGAGGACCAAAAGCGTTGATGAGTGAGGAGAACGCAGGGCCCTTTCTCGTCACACCAGTTTAGCGGCGCGCCA
>NC_136938.1:20094491-20141991 GCF_949987615.1 Pollachius pollachius | reverse complement strand
CGAGTCTGTCATGCCAAGTATGTCATCAAAACCATCTTCTCTTTCATTCAAAAATGTGACAATGGTTTTCACATAGACACACACACACACACACACACACACACACACACACACATACAGGCATATGTGGTTTACGAGACCAATCTTGCAAATTCATGCGTGGCGGTGGTTTATGAGACCACACCTAACGCAGCATCTGCCGAACTTAAAAGACATATCAAAAATTTTCATTTTATCTGCAGAAAACAAATCTGACTTCAAAATCATAATTTCTCTTTTAGAAAAATATGTGACATTTCACAGGCTTACGGGGTCAGACAAATTGTGGTTTGTGAAACCAACAGTGTTTATGAGGCCTGTTTACATATAACACACAAACACAAACCAGGTTATGGTATAAGAGGACTGACCAACATTACAAGGCCTGTTGACATGTAACACACAAAAACAAACCAGGTAATGGTATAAGAGGACTGACCAACATTACAAGGTCTACAAGAATATAATACTATATTTAATCTCTTAAAAACCCTTTTTAAGATCCACTCCAATCCTCCTTTTTAGCTATTTTCACTCTCAATGGCCTTTAAATTGTTGTTATGAAGTTTTAAGCCTAGATAATAAAACCTGTGCCATTTTCCAAGACTCTCCTTCTGCAGAGGGCCAGTTGCTCATTAGCAATGCGACTCTGAGTCGTGGGCGGAGGTGGTGCTGCTGCTCTGCACCCTCCCCCTCACACGCCACATCTCAACCGAGGAAAAAAAAAAAAAATAAGTAGCAAGTTTAGCATATTTTACAAGTCAAAGCAATCTGTACCCTGCATCCAATGCTCTCTGCTGCTGTCCCCCTCACAGGGGAGCCTTCTAGTCAGTACAAAGATTACATGCAAAACTGCAAGTTTTTAGTATCGCATGAAAGAATTTACTCTTCAGGTTAAGAGAATATACAAATAAATCTGAGTTAGATTGATAATCGGATCACAAATGAATGAATGAATGACAACCATTACTTCCTCAACTTGAGGAGAAACCAGACGCTGACGGTACATGTGCAGCTCATCATGCGCTGATTGTTTGCATTATTTATTCATTTCAAGATTATGACAGAGAATAGCTGCGTTATACGCCAATCTATTGTTTGACCTTTTGTTTACTCTAAGCAGCACTTGTTAGGGAATTCCATCATCATTCCATCATTAAGATGCACTGGGTCCAACTCGGCTTTGCAGTCATGGCAAGGCCACACCAAACATTGGGTGTAGACACAGAGATATTGCTAAGCAGTGAGTCTGCTCCTTTTGGGGAAAACAGGAGTCATTCTGATAGCATTGCTAAAGCAGCCGCACTCAGATATGTGTTTGACTGTTTTCCCTGAGCGGGGTAAAGTTAACTGGAGTCAGAGGTTTGATATTATGTTGGATGGAGGACAAAGGTCCTGAGTAGACTAAATTCTGACATTATCTGTGTTGTGGTTTCCCCAGAGGACAGACACTTCAGAAATGAAAGGAGCATCAGAACATAACGTGTACTGATCATTCATTCACGTCTCCTTGATCAAGTAAATATACCTTTTCAACGCAAGACATCCTGGACTCCCGTCTACTCTCTCCACTGACATATGGGGCTGCATGATTAAAATCTCTAACAGCACGTAAAAAAAGTAATTGTAATTGTGCTTCTTGAATGGATTGTTTATTTCTTCTTATTGTTTATGGACGCTGCGATGCAGTATTCGTATTTTTCCTTTATGATTTGTTAAGGTTATGAACCTGAAACTGAACCTCCTTCTAAATTAACAAATTCAATTAAGAAAAGGAAAAGGAACTGAGTTGTCTGCGCGTCATCTGTTGTTTTCTAGGACTTTCAAGTTTGGCATGTTGAGGAAGAGTAACAAACACAATCTGTTGTATGACACCATAGATATATTCTAAAAAGACAACACGAAAAATGGAGTGCAAATGCAGCAGTTGTTGGTGTTGGAGCCTTACCCAACCATAAAAATGTGGTAGACGTTAGAGGTGGATGTTTTGGGCCGATATCCGATACCAATCACAAGGTCTATTTAAAGCCTTCAATTTTTTGTGTAGCATTACATATTGATGTATCTATTCTTAAGAACATTAACTATCACAATTAAGAGATTTCAATTTCAAAAAATTTATTCCATCGGGGTAATGTGCAACATTGAACATATTAATATATAAAAAAAACATTAAACATTAAAAACACTAAACGTTATAATATATTTTAACAATCAAGAACTGAACAAGTTGAACAACGCTGGCTATGTAGATATGGTTACTCCTAATATTTTGGATCGTTCTTTTTTTTAGTGCTGGCTCACATTCTTTGCAGAGGGAACACTCTTTCTTGGAGGCCAAATGGCCTTTAATTACATGAGACTTGAAGTGTCTCATCACAGCATTTTCTTCTGCTTTTGTCCATGGTCTTCGTGTATTGGCTTTAGGGACTGAAAACAAACAAGATGACATAATTGTTTGTTAGTATGGCTGACTACATTTGATGATGACCTTTCTCTATAGGCCTAGAAACTGCCGAAGGTTACGCACTGGAAATTATAAACTTGATATGTATTAAAATTCAACTTGATCGTACCCTTAAGTACAGGAAGGAGTCTGTCACCTTCAGGAGTGTCCATGTCTGAAAAATATGTAACAGGAGAGCATAGTAGATGCATTTTAATAAATAGTATCTGTTGTTCAATTTTGTAATGCAATATATTGAACATTATTTACAGTTGGTTATTTTTACTGTAAATATGTTCGACATTATTGAGGACAAGAAACCTGGCCCAGAGAGCAAGTTCAATAACACTAACTTCCAACATCAGTTAGCTCAATGAAAGCAGAAATAGATCAGACTGTTAAATTGTATTGAAAGCTCATATCCTGATCCAAGAAAAGTTTCAGGGTTCTAGTGATTTTTAGTCAAAAATTTGTTTTTAGATTTCTGTTTCACATTTATCTGCAGCCGTCAAAGAGGATATGTTATGGCCATTTCCACTGTTCATCGTTTATTCTTGGTGTCTGCTAAAATAGATTTATATGCATCAATGTTCCAAAACGTCATTACTTTTATTATACTGTACATTTTACATTGAACTCTAGGGATCAGCCTCTGTCTGAAAAAAAAATAACGTCACGTTTTACAATGGGGTAACTGAGTTACAAACGCAATCTTTGTTTGAATCTACTCTGACACAGTGTATTGACAAACCTTTTTGAGCAAGATTGTGGGAGACACAAAATCTGACCACAATTGACCATAAACTACTGAAACTGACCCTTAAAATGCCCTAAAACTGAAAAAAAGGAAATGAATAAGATTAAAGCTTATTTTGATTTGGAAGCCTTTACGAATTGGCTCCAATGCAAACACAACTCTTCCTATCAATAAATAAATAAATAACAGTGAATGAAAACAAGCGTAATAAAAAAGGTAAAATTATTAGATGAAAATTAGATATTATGATAGAAAATGACAATCATGAGGAAAGAAGGTGATATTCATAAGATCTGCTAACTCACTCATCAAATATCATCTCGACATTACTGTACAGATTCAAATATTTGCTGTTTTTCCTCAATGAGATGAAGGCATTACTTGATGTAAACATTGTGAAATTTGATCCTAAAACTGCTTTTGTCAAAAGCTAATATTTAAAGTCATACAAAACTGATGTGACATACTGTATTTTACTGTATGACCTTGTATGCCTAACTCTGTCCTTATAAACCATCACTGGGCCACACACAAACACACACACAAGTCTTTGTACTAAAGAATTGGTTACACTGTTTCACTGTTGTCCTCATATGCCAAACACTGGCCTCAAACACCATGATCATGCAAACACAAAAAACACACAAGCCATACTGAATCCTAGTCACATACGGAAGCAGTATTTTGCATTGTTTCAGGCCATTTTAAAGCACTTCCTTTGTTTGAATCTACTCTGACACAGTGTATTCATTGACAAATCTTTTTGAGCAAGATTGTGGGAGACACAAAATCTGACCACAATTGACCATAAACTACTGAAACTGACTCTTAAAATGCCCTAAAACTGAAAAAAATTAAATGAATAAGATTAAAGCTTATTGTGATTTGGAAGCCTTTACGAATTGGCTCCAATGCAAACACAACTCTTCCTATCAATAAATAAATAAATAAATAACAGGTAATGAAAACGAGCGTAATAAAAAAAGTAAAATTATTAGATGAAAATGAGATATTATGATAGAAAATGACAATCATGAGGAAAGAAGGTGATATTCATAAGATCTGCTAACTCACTCATCAAATATCATCTCATCATTACTGTACAGATTCAAATATTTGCTGTTTTTCCTCAATGAGATGAAGGCATTTCTTGATGAAAACGTTGTGAAATTTGATCCTAAATCTGCTTTTGTCAAAAGCCAATATTTAAAGTCATACAAAACTGATGTGACACTGTATTTTACTGTATGACCTTGTATGCCTAACTCTGTCCTTATAAACCATCACTGGGCCACACACAAACACACACACAAGTCTTTGTACTAAAGAATTGGTTACACTGTTTCACTGTTGTCCTCATATGCCAAACACTGGCCTCAAACACCATGATCATGCAAACACAAAAAACACACAAGCCATACTGAATCCTAGTCACATACGGAAGCAGTATTTTGCATTGTTTCAGGCCATTTTAAAGCACTTCCTTTGTTTGAATCTACTCTGACACAGTGTATTCATTGACAAACCTTTTTGAGCAAGATTGTGGGAGACACAAAATCTGACCACAATTGACCATAAACTACTGAAACTGACTCTTAAAATGCCCTAAAACTGAAAAAAATTAAATGAATAAGATTAAAGCTTATTGTGATTTGGAAGCCTTTACGAATTGGCTCCAATGCAAACACAACTCTTCCTATCAATAAATAAATAAATAAATAACAGGTAATGAAAACGAGCGTAATAAAAAAGGTAAAATTATTAGATGAAAATGAGATACTATGATAGAAAATGACAATCATGAGGAAAGAAGGTGATATTCATAAGATCTGCTAACTCACTCATCAAATATCATCTCATCATTACTTTACAGATTCAAATATTTGCTGTTTTTCCTCAATGAGAAAAGGCATTTCTTGATGAAAACGTTGTGAAATTTGATCCTAAATCTGCTTTTGTCAAAAGCCAATATTTAAAGTCATACAAAACTGATGTGACATACTGTATTTTACTGTATGACCTTGTATGCCTAACTCTGTCCTTATAAACCATCACTGGGCCACACACAAACACACACACAAGTCTTTGTACTAAAGAATTGGTTACACTGTTTCACTGTTGTCCTCATATGCCAAACACTGGCCTCAAACACCATGATCATGCAAACACAAAAAACACACAAGCCATACTGAATCCTAGTCACATACGGAAGCAGTATTTTGCATTGTTTCAGGCCATTTTAAAGCACTTCCTTTGTTTGAATCTACTCTGACACAGTGTATTCATTGACAAACCTTTTTGAGCAAGATTGTGGGAGACACAAAATCTGACCACAATTGACCATAAACTACTGAAACTGACCTAAAAATGACCTAAAACTGACCAAAAACTGAAAAAAAGGAAATTAATAAAATTAAAGCTTATTGTGATTTGGGGGCTTTGAGAGACAAGACATCAGACATGGTCAAATCTCAAATCAAACCCTTACAGTACGCAATACATACAGGGTTTAAAGCAAAAGCTTACCTTTGATGGGGCTGATGTATCTCGAGACACACAACGCGCTGTCCTTCTTCTGCCTTACTTGATGTTGTGCTGCACAAATCGGGTCTATTCTGCCTCGCCTCACTGCAAAATATTGTTTCAAGTTAGTCCTTACAAATATATAGCATTATCAGAACTCATTTTAGCTGTGGCCTAAAAAAGTATTGTTAGTCACCGACACAGCTTAAAGATGTACTGAACTGAAATTTGAGTTTAGTTTAGTTTAGTTGATATAACAGATGTATTGTCTGCCTTCTCAATGGTACAATAACTAAAAAGTGCTGAACTTGCTAAAAGGGATTAAATTGTACGGTGAAAGGGGTGTAAGTGTTGATTATGTTGTATTTCAACAATCAGGTACGTCACTGGCGTGGTAACCTACTCCTACTCTGTGGCTCTAGCAGCCATAGCAGGTAATGAGTCAGGCTCTGAGGCTCGCTGAAATGGCTACGGAAAATCAAACAACCAGTTTGACAGGAGGATCATCTTATTGCAGTCCCCCTGGTTGCATTAATGAATTATAAAGGGCCAAGGGAGCTGGGGTAATCATACATTTCCACAGGGTACCTTTGAATCGGAAACCAGCCCTTGGCTGGCAGCGTTAAAACTGACTAACCCTCCGATGTCAATCAGCCCCTGTCATGTCAATCTCCACAAGCTAGCACTCCAACCATAAAGTGTATAAACTATTACTCAGACGATATCACAGATCTATGTTTCCAAGCTGCTAATTAAACCACGGGGGGGGGGTCAGTAAACAGAAGTTCCACAAATGTCCCTTTCTACTCACCCTGTTGTTCACTGACTAGCCGATTGCTGATGCACAGGGAGTTAAACTCTAAGAAGTAGTTTCATAGTAAGATTTATCTGTGCAATATCCATCAGGGCAATATCCATCAACATCCACCAGAAAGTAAACCTCCAACATCCACCTAAAGTAAACGTGACACTCGTGAATCCGCCTCGCATATACGCTCATCCGCGAGTGTATCTCCCAAAGTGCATCTAACATGTCTTTCGGGTCTTTTTTTTTTGTGAAACTATGTCTTTAATAACCATGTTAATAGGCAGATAATAAACCATGTTATTTCATAGGTCCATGGTCCCAGGGTGCTATGGGACCTATGCGGTTTCGTGTTAGGATTCATGTGGACGCCTGAAGCTACGGTAGAGTTGCGTTGAAAGTTACAGGTTTTTTTTTGTATTATTTTTGTAGCTCTAAATACAGCCCCTTGGTCAATTGAATTACTAGTTGTACATTAAAAAGTATTTCTACTCAATCTAAAAGGTTAAACAACTACTATCTCCTCCTCGACTTGAATGTTTTTATATAGCACGCAGGTGCGCGCAGGCTTGACTCGCTTTTTTTTGTGGAGAACCAGCGCCTTGAATATGTAGGTACTACTGCGTTTGCACAGCTCGCTGCGTTTCCGCAATGAGTCGGTCTTTACGGAGATATTCCTGAAACGCATCGAAGGAAAACGGAGGGGGAATGATCGTTTTAGCCTTGTTACTTGGTTGCTATTTATGGGGCGCGCCAGTGTCTCCGCTCGGACGTCCCTTGGAGAGAACATGGCCACTTCCAAAACCTCTCTCTCGCCGCACAGCATCCGAAATACCCTATGCATGGTTATGCAACCTAATCCCGCCATTAGATGGTCACGGTTGACCAGGACCTCTCGGCAGCAGACCAATTCAATGGCAGTGTCCATGCTCCGGCAGCACCCACCCTCAATCAAATTATTGCTCTGACTCAGTCTGTTGTTTTAGAAATCGGTCGCTTTTAGCGATAAAAACAGAATACAATCCCGATCTAAAACCGGTACAAAGCTCGTTTATATGCCCAAAATACAGCTGAAATCATAGCTATAACCATAACTTCATATCAAACTTCATGAAGCAGCTCATAAACGATAATTCGGGATTATAGAGCACCAATATTTTATGCAAACAACACAACCTACCCCTCGAATAAAAGCGCAGATTACAGAGTAGGCCTAGAGTGTGTAGTTATCAGATAACTCCCTAAGGTCTTTGAGTAACCTGTTAGCTAGCAACCAGCATGAACATTAATTCATGCTGGCAATAAGATAAGATAAGGCAAGATAGAAGAGCAGCAATAAGAAGAAGAATAGAGAACAATAAATAATAAGTACAAAAAACTTACTTTTTCAAGTTCATTGTGCTTGTCCGGCTGGTCCACACTGCAAGCCTGCGTTGTGTATATTTTCCCGCGTTGTGTATATTTCCCGCGTTGTGTATATTTTCGCGGGAAATTGTGTATGTTTTCGCGGGAGTGTGTGTACTTTGCAATGTCACTTGCAGCCTGAGGTGGCGCTGTCGGACACACACGTCCTGGTCTCACAAACACGTCCTGCCTTGTGAGACCAATTTGTGTGAACCTCAGAAAGGCAGGGGGTGGGCCATAAAAGTAAAACAACTATATTAACTCATAACACTAGAAACTATGTAATCACACATATCTTCAAAATGACTGAAACAATTAATATTCAATAATTATAACAATATAAAGTTTTAGGTTTACGAGACCATCAAAATTGGTTCCATAACCCGATTGGTCTCGTAATGCTGGTGAGTAAACCTGAAAATTGGTCTTGTAAACCATGTATGCCTACTCACACACACACACACACACACACACACACACACACACACACACACACACACACACACACACACACACACACACACACACACACACACACACACACACACACACACACACACACACACACACTTCAACCTCATTCACTTCCAGGCCAAGCCCCCCTGAATGTCCTGGCTACAGAGGCAGCAGTGAAGGACCGAGCAGTGTGTTTCAAGGCCTACGTCGGAGACTGTAGCGTGTTGACAGAAAGCTTGTTTACTGCGCTATAGGCCTCTCTGCGTGGACTGTGAGCACAGAGACCTCATGGGGGGGGGGGGGGGGGGGGGGGGGGGGGGGAGGGGGGGGGGGAGGACCCCTATTCATCTCCTCCCAAATGGGGTAGCCTCCTCCAGGGGCGAGGGGTGACACTGTTCCTGCCAAGGCGAAGGGGCAGTCCTTCTGCAGATAATAGCGGTCGGCAGGGGAACAACCTCCACAGGCACTGGGCCAGACAACCGTCAATCAAAGCACTTTCTCCAACCCTGCCCGCATTATGGATAAAACAACCCCCCCCCCCCCCCGCTCTCTCTGCATATATGTCCTCTCTCTCTCGCTCTCTGCATCTACATTTTGTGTGTGTCCAGCTTATAATTCATGTAAGTGTGCTTAAAAACCCCAGACTTTCAGAGTAACAGTGACATGCAGGGAACCAGGCCTGGTCCTCTGTGCTGACACGGATTTATTAGGGTTCACATGAACTTAAACACCCATTATGTTTGTGTAATTGTGAATAATAAGCCATTTAATGGGTCATCTAATTGTATAGTAATGAGAAAACCTGCTACAGCAATATAGCAAGGGGAGGGGGATTGGGTGTGGGGGAGGGGGGGAGAGGGGAGGGGGGGAGGGGGGAGAGAAAACTTTGGAGAATTACCTCAGGGAAATATTTGCATGTATACTTTCTATCTAAGACCGCAATCCACATTTGCAGAGCCCTTATACCTAATTAGTATTTGCCACAATGATAATTACGCTGCTGTGCATTGGCATGAAACAAATTGCCATGAGGATAAAGTGCACTCCCCTTTCAATTTGTTCAATTTGTGAGTTTGAGTCTAAATCATCCATCCATTATCTCCTAAACACAAAAACAAAACAAGCCACTCGGAAGAGAGGAGTAGAAGAGGATTAGCACAGATCTTGTTTGATAGAAGTAGTGTTGTGCGTTCTCCGCGAGCAGTATGTACACAAATCTGTCTGTTGTTTAAACTCATGCTAACTCGTGTCTTAAGGACTGAAGGATGTGAGGACTTTTGCTGACTATGTGAAAGCACATCGCTATGAGCATCCTGATAACATGTAAAATCTAAACTCTGAGAGGGTGATTGACGAATAGGAGAGTTGGCCACCTATGAGCCAAAGATGTCGGAACACACCTGATATTATTGCTGAGTTGATTGGTTGAATCCGTCCTCTGTGTCAGATTTGGATTCCAGTTGTAAATTTGATTGAATTAATAGTAAATCAATAAACAGAATACGAGATTCTATAATTGTTGGACATCAACAATAGTTGGTTTCAATGGAATAGATTTCTAAAAATAACAAAAGTGAGTGAAATAGAAAATCACCCTTTGTCCAATGCCTGAACACAATAAAAGCGCCCCTCTTTAAAACAACTCAAAACACAACTCATTCCCCACTTTCTGAAACATATAGCATAACTTGTACTATACTAAATGGATTTCTTCATTGACAATGAATCAGCATGATCAGACATGGATGATGCATAAATAATGTTGGGTCTAAGTAGGTTAAGTAAGTACACGTATACATGCAGTAGCGTTGCGTGAGGGACAACAGCATGCCTAAGCATGACGCACTCTTGCTTTTTCATCAGGTGCACGCATGTGGGTGTGTATTTGTAAGGGTGTTTAACTGCTCCATCTTAAGCAAGTGTGTGTGTGTGTGTGTGTGTGTGTGTGTGTGTGTGTGTGTGTGTGTGTGTGTGTGTGTGTGTGTGTGTGTGTGTGTGTGTGTGTGCGTGCGTGTGTGTATGTGTCTTTAACTTCTCCATCTCTACCAGGAGTGTGTGTGCATGTGTGGGAGCTTGTGTGCATTTAACTGCTCTATTTATACCAGGTGTGTGTTATGTATGTGTGTTTGTGTGTGTGTTAACTCCTCTCTCTCTCTGCCAGGTGTGTTTGTGTGTGTGTGTGTGTGTGTGTGTGTGTGTATGTGTGTGTGTGTGTGTGTGTGTGTGTGTGTGTGTGTGTGTGTTTGTTAACTCCTGTCTCTCTGCCAGGTGTGTGTGTGCATGTTTGTGTGTGTGTTTTAACTCCTCACTCTCTAGCAGGTGTGCGTGTCTACAGGAGTCAAGGTATGAAAAGAATCCCCAACACTCATGAAATATGTAAAAACCCATCTTGAAGCTCTTCAGATTAGAAACATTGACATGCACACATACACCACCACACACTTAGCGTTAATATCCCCCTCCCATACACTTATAATTCATTGGATAACTTTTCTGTCCTTCTCATTTGTGTTCATTCGTTACACCTTGCTAAATTAAACTTTCCAACGACCATAACTTTTATTTTAACTCCGAGTAGCTACACTACGATTACGGCAGCTGCGTCCGGTGCAATCGATAACGCCAAGGCCTGTTCTTCACCCGTCTCAGTTTAACAAAGCCATTGACAAACAAAACAGAATGGAAACACCACGTGCTCTCTTACACAAGAGGTTTCCCCCGAACACAGCAAACTCCCACATCGACCAGAATGCAGCTCTGTCGTGCGGGCCGCGCGGCCGAAGAGACCCAGGCTCACCGTACCCGATGCCGGCTCTCTCCTTTCAGCTCTGTCTTTTCAAGTTCAGCCATTTGACAAAGTGGAAACAGCAACAAAAAACAAGACCACAAGCACAACAAAAAGCCCTCGCTACAAGCTCAGGGCTCGCACACAGCCGACCCTGACAGTCTAATTAGTTTTAAAAGTAATTGCTTGAAATGATTAGTTGAGTTGGGCCACATCCCCCGGTTACCTTCGGAATTGAAAATATAATTGCGGCGGGCAGTAATTGGCCATCCAAAGACTGTTGGTTATTGTAGTCTACTGTCGCCCGCTGCATCATTACCACGGCTTGGACACGGTTCAGCTTTTGAACTACAGTGACCAAAGAGGAACACACAAAACCCTCCACTCACGCAATGGTGGGCTTTTCCAAGAGCCAGGACCTCTTCATCGTCACTCAGGCCTGAGCCCCGGCTCAGAGGAGCTAAATTGTTTCTCTGTCCTGACCTCCCTGGCCTCGGTGGAGGGTCTACCCTCCACTCAGCTTTCGCTTGGCTCAGGGGGTGAATGACTCACCGATTGAAAAGAGATGGAAAGGAGAGCGAGAGCAGGAGAGAGAGAGAAGTAGAGGGAGGGAGAGAGGGAGAGGGTGGAGATAGAGAGGCGAGTTAGAGAGATAGAGAGAGAGCTATAAGCACTGACTGCAAAAGGTGTATCTTCAATTTGCAATGGGAGAAATTGAGGGCAGAAAGAGAGAAAGAGGTTGAAAATGAAACGGAGAGGCGGATTGTGTACGGTTGGGAGCCGGTTGTGAGATGGTGGTGAGAAGGCAGTTAATGACTGGGGAGTGAGCCATTTGACTTACAAGTAGAAGGACAAGTTTGCTTGACCACCGTGGGTCCTTTGTATTATAAATCCCACAGAAAGACAACTGAATAATGTCTGTTAAATTATCATCATCATAACAATAATAATAATAATAATAATAATAATCATAATCGTACCAATCATATCCCATTAAGAGTTGTTTATATTTTAGAAGGTGACATTTATTTAAATGAATGCATCAGTTACATCAATCACCTCTTTTCTTCTTTTTTTTTGTCATTACCCCGATCGCTGTGCGTCTGTTTATGTTTGTGGTGGAAAGTTTCCTCTGCTAAATTGTGTGGAAGCTGAACAGCCGCCATCAGCAACCCAGGCAGAAAGGCCTGTGTATCCAGCCACAGAATCCACAGCAACATGCCAGGGGAACGCACAGCGACACTACCTGATTCTCCCTGACTCACACAAACACAAACACACACACACACAAAACCAGGACTACAAACATACTATTAGACATACACACACACACACTAGAAAACACCTACACACACACACACACAAACACACACACACATTAGAAAACACGCACAAACACACAGATACATATTAGAAAACACACACACACACACACACACACACACATTAGACAACACACACACAAACACACACATTAGACACCCCCTCCCACACATACACACTCTCTCACACAAACACACGCACACACGCACAGACTAATTGTTTAACTAAGTATGAGAAACACATAAACAAACACACACATGCGCTAATGAGTCACAGGATGAGGATAGTTTGTGGCTGGTGCTTCTCTTAGGATAGCAGCACAGGACGAAAACAAAGACGATCCACCGAACGAAAAGCTAAAACCAGGAAAGATGCAAACACACGAGTTACAGTTCCTTTACGAGGACAGAAATCGCATTTCGGGAGCGAACGTGGCTCTACTGTAACACCAAACGTGTAAGTGCCAATTACTCCCCGCCTCTCTCCCTTCGCCTCTCTGTTGAGCAAAGCAAGAGGAAGATATAGGTCAGCCCTGTCAGACTAATGCTGCCATCGTCCCCCACCCCACACACACACACACACACACACACACACACACACACACACACACACACACATACAAACACACACAACCCCCCCCTCATCCTTCCTTGCCCGGGGATCCGTTAGGACCCTGGGTGTAGTGTAAGCACAGGAACGCCCCCCCCTCCCCCTCCCTATCCCCCCCATCCCCCCCTCACCCCAGCCTCGCACTGCACATGCTCCCAAACAGACCATCCCACCCACCCGCACCATTAGCAAGGCAAAGCACTAATAGTGTTGACCGCCTTTGGGGGGAAAACACTAAGGCCTGGCGCCGACATGCTAACGTCCTCACACTAAGGCCTAGTTAGCCCGCATGTACACACAACTACACACACTTAGCGTGTCCTAGCGACATAGTGGGGACCTCGCCTTCGCAAATACACACACAGGTCCTAAAGACACTGTGAGGACATTTCCTATACAGCTACACAAACTTAGAATTTCTTCACCAACCATTGTGGACACGTGTTGTAGAACTAAACACTCGCAGTATGTCCCCACGACACAGTGAGGAATGTAAAATGACACACACACACTGAAACACGTCTCACTGTGTCGTGAGGAAATGCGTGTGCAACTGCACACAGGTAGCATGTGTGAGGAGGACATAGTGAGTGACATGCTTTCGCAATTACACACACGGATCCTAAAGACACTGTGAGGACATACCTGTACAACTTCACACACTGAGCATGTCCTAAGTACAGACAGACCGTCTGCCTGTACAACTTCACACACTGAGCATGTCCTAAGTACAGACAGACCGCCTGCCTGTACAACTTCACACACTGAGCATGTCCTAAGTACAGACAGACCGCCTGCCTGTACAACTTCACACACTGAGCATGTCCTAAGTACAGACAGACCGCCTGCCTGTACAACTTCACACCGCCAAACGTGTGCGTGTCCCCCAGTCAAAGTTGCCACCATGGGAGAGCTCTCTGGGTCTCTGAGAGTACCAGGAAAGGAACAAATAAAAGAAGAAGTTGGGCAGGTAGGTAGGGGGTCTGGCAACGCGCTTTATATCCCATTGGGATTGCTCTCTCTCTGATTGCTGGGCTGTGATTATTGAACGGCCTGTGTGTTTGATCATCACAACGCAGCCACCGCGGGAGGCTCGATAAGCAGCTCCAATACCATCTGTCTGGCATGGATCTCTCAGGGGTTTGATGCCTTGGCTCACCGGCGATGGAGGCGCTGCCGCAAGCCTCGAGGGCTGGTAGGGCAGAGTTGGAAGAGGTGTATGTACCCCAATTCTCTCTCTCTCTCTCTCTCTCTCTCTCGGTCCCTCTGAAGCTGTGCACTCATCTTCACACGAGAGTAGGAACTGGGAACACAAGTCAACTAATTTCCAGGCTTGCTTGCTCTCGCTGTCTCTGTTTCTCACTTGCTCTCGCTCCGTCTCTCTCTCGCTTTCTCACACACACACGCACGCACACATGTGCATGCACACCCACACACACACACACACACACACACACACACACACACACACACACACACACACACACACAAGCATAGAGAATCAAGCTTGATCAAACACAGCTGTGATGTCTTAATTAAAAAGTACTAACAGGCTTGATTAAAAGGAGAGAATGAAAGGATTCATTGTTGAAAGGAGCAATTCCCTCATCAGCTATAGAAGACACACATGGGGGAAGGAGAAAGTGGAAGCAACACTATTATGTGTGTGTGTGTGTGTTTGGTGTAAGTGAAGTAGCAAGTAAGTGAACTAAAGGCTGATAAAATTACACACCAGCCTGATTAGCATGACTTTCAGATAGTTAAGAGTGCTTGACAACTAGATGTTATTCCTGGCTTGGTAAAGGCAGTGGCAGATTTCTGTTTTCCCAGTGACCTCTTCTTGGGTGCAGATGTACCTTACCTTCACTCTAAATGTTTGTTGTTCAGACGGCACAAGGAGAGATATTAACTTGTCAGCTAGAGAGATGCTGAGGGAGTTTTGATTGTGGCAAGAGACAGAGATGCTGCAGACTCTGACTGGAGTTTACTTTTGGGTCAGGTCCTCAGCTATGGATATAGAAAAAAATCTTAGCAGGCTGAGAGAGAGAGAAAAAAAGAGAGAGCGAGATCTTAATTTTTCTGTTGGCTGTTTACCTGCTTTATCTCGACTAGATGCTCCTTTGTTGACCTCAATTTCCTTTCAATTAAATATTCTTCTCCTATAATCATGACTCCATTCTCTAATCTCTAACTCTGTAATCTCTAATCTTGGATATGTTTCTACTTAAAAACAAAACAAAAAAACAATCAAGTTAACAGGTAATAATTACAGATCATTAGTTACCTTTGGTTTGCAAGAACCTGAATAGTTTTTACTAACAAGTTAGAATGTGTCTCCAGCCAAACACCTCTGCTCTGATAGCAGACCTGGGTCTGAACTCCACACTGCTGCAGAGCTCAGCACAGCTGTCTCTCCTGGGCTCCCATCTCTCTGTCACCCCTCTCTCCACTTCTCTCTGTCCAGTCAGCAGAACAATGATACACACACACATGCAGGCACCCAGGCACACACCCAAACGCGCGCACACACACACACACACACGATCTGCCCATTCATCTTCCCTAGTATGATTTGCACTGTACTTTTACTGCTGTAGTACCACAATTTCTCCTTGGGGATGAACCTCCTTGGACCATTAGCAAGCTCGGGTCAGGTCCCAAATCTCTTCATGATGTAATGTTAACTGCTATTCAGTTATTTAGCAGACGCTTGACCGTGATGTAAGGACCAGTTAGGCAGTGGAAATTGAGGATCAAACGCAGAATGATGTACCGTCCATCACCTACTCGAAAAAGCCATCCCCATCCACCACTCCCACCACTTCCACCCGTAACACAGCGCCCTCTGTGGGCGACCAGTGTGCAGACACCAATGGGAGTGATTACTAGTGTCAGCCATTGAGTTGAGCAGTGGCACAGTGTTGACACGCAGCAGATGAACACTAAACCTTGAGACACAAATATGTGCTCGGAGCAAGACCCCCAAATAAATATGTTTTATATGCATGCGCAGAAACTTGCACACACACACACACACACACACACACACACACACTCACACACACTCACACCAGTGCACACAAACATAAACACACACAAAGTGAGCTCCTCCCCCAGCAGGCAGGATCACACTCGGGCAGATAATCCAGTGTCACAGCGAGCCCAGCCCGCGGAACCGCTGGCCCTCTTCAGAGGGCCACGGAGGGGCATCTGGACAGGGACCCACAGCCGCCTGGAACTCATTCCCCCAAGGGGGGGCTGCTCTAAGGAAGAGACACCCCCCTCCCCACCCCCACCCCCCTTAACACCACCACCAACCCCCCCCCTGTTCCCCGCTGGAGAGTGACCAGCTGAGCTTTTCATGGCGCAGCGTGTAAGAACACTTGACCATGTCCGGTCCGTCTCCAGGAGAGTCAAGGCCGTTCTCAAGGCTGATGGAAGGAGGAACGGCAGAGCAGAGGGGGACTGGCTTGCGCAGCCTTTGGACCTGGGAGTACGGATGAGGAAACCAATGTGATGATGTCATAGGCTGCTTGTTTTTTTTCTTCGCTTTTCGTAACATTTGTCCTCCACCCTTCTTCCTCTCCCTGAGAGACTACAGCCTTGTGCTTTGGTGGTACACACACACACACACACACACACACACACACACACACACACACACACACACACACAGTGGTAAGCGCCGCTCTACTGAGTGCTTATCAATATTGCATGGTAAAATGGGAAATGTTAACATTTTTTCAATTGCCCTGGCAATCCACTGAAATATTAAAAAACCAAGAGAGCTTTTGTTTTACCATAAAAGTAAGAAAGGGTAAACACAGCATTAATAACAGTTCATTTTCTGAGGTAATACGCCATCTCTTTGAAAAGATTGATGTTGGGTAATCCTATCTGATCCTTTGAACAGCATCTAAAAACATTGCTTTTTTTTCCCCTCCAGGTGACTTGAATGTAATTGAGACGCACCAAAAAACTGAAAGCCAACATCGAAAAATGTTTCAGGATGGCTGTCAGAAAACAATAAATCCTGAGTGACCATGTCATAAAAACCTAAAATCCTGTGTAAAATCCTACAAAATAAAAGCGTTGTTTGAGGCCGTTTTATTTCCCAGCCCTCGTAAAGCTGTGTAAACATCCAAACTCAGGGAGAGGAGCGTGTAGGGGGGGCCTCTACCCACTCAGCTATTAGCAGCTCCATGGAGACCCAGCCATACTCTACACTCACAGCCTGTCCTTAATGTGCTGCACCGCCCGCATCACACCACGGGGCCTTGTCACGTTATGAAATAGTAAAACCAACCTGGGGATGATCCATGTATGTCAGCCTCGTTTCTATACCCTAAACATTCGCTTCCGGAGGAATAGGGTCAAAACATTTCTGATATCTAAACAAAAAAAAAAGATTGACGAAATAAAATGAGAGCGATGTTTTTTTATTTTAAAAACATGAAATATATTAAACTAGAGCATATAAACAGCGGTTGAGTCAATCCCAGTCTGACTGAGGCTTGGTTTGGATGATTCTCCCCGTCGGGCTTTCGTTCATGGGGCCAACACGGTGTGGAGGCCAGAGCTGGAGAAGACACAGAAACATTGAAGATCATCTTTTATCAAATGCATAAAAATGACACTTTTATCCCACCGCAATCAAGGGGACCAGATTAGCTCGCTAATTAAGCCGTTGACCAGCTTCTTCAAAGACTCCTCAGACTTAATAAAAAAGAGTCTAATTTCTTTAACCAATCCCCCTTCGCTGATTGTTAAGTAGGCCTCCGCTGAAGCCCTTCTGCCCAATCAGATGGACAGAAGGTGGACTGACCCGTTTCCAGGGTCACGGTTGCTATGACATACAGTGACATGACAACACAGCAGAATGGAAAGCCAGACAATATGGTGTCCAGGCCTTGGTCAATCAAATAGACCTACTTTGAACTTACAACAGACCTCTGACTTTCAACCGTGCGTCACAATTGGCCAAACAAAGCATTGACCACAGAGTGCTGACCGGTCTCGGAGGCCAAAACCAAGCCGCCTGGGGCTTATGCCCGCCTGTGTCGTCTTCTAGAATCTCTAGATGGAACGTTTCCAAACGTTTTATGGGCTCCTGATGTAGGATGTGTGTGTGTGTGTGTGTGTGTGTGTGTGTGTGTGTGTGTGTGTGTGTGTGTGTGTGTGTGTGTGTGTGTGTGTGTGTGTGTGTGTGTGTGAGTGTGGTTCGGCGGCTCACCTTCATGCAAACCCGGCCTCGGATCAGGGCGTAGGGAACCGGGCCGTAGGACCTAGAGTCGGAGGAGTTCTTCAGGTTGTCCCCTTCTAACCATACGTGGCCCAGCGGGACCTGAATACCCCATTGGAGAAGACCCAGGGAGACAAAGCAGTGTAAAGAATGATGAGAATGACCTTCCTCAGCGATATCTACATTCATACACAAGAAGAGCCTCTCACACACAAGAATAATCTCATCTATCTGCAAGTACAACTCCGCTACTAACTAGAAGCAGCAAAAACAACAACAACCTAAAAAACGAATGGGCCTTAACAGAGCCCACTGTGACCCACTCCAGTCACCCACTCCAGTCACCCCGGCCTTGTAACTCCCTCCTCAGCCTAACTTAACGTCAACCCCCCATCCGCCTTTGACCCCGTACGGTTTTAGGACAGGGGTCAGGGGTACCGCAGAGGGGTCAAGGGGAGGGGGGGCGGGGAGAGACGGGGGTGTGGTTGAGAACAGGGTTGGGAGGGGTTGAGGAGAACTTCAAAGGGGTCATTAGGCTGTTGGCTTAGATTGTTGCTCCTCCTAACCAGGGTAAGGGTAGAGCGAGAGAGAGAGAGAGAGAGAGAGAGAGAGAGAGAGAGAGAGAGAGAGAGAGAGAGAGAGAGAGAGAGAGAGAGAGAGAGAGACACACACACAGAAAGAGAGACAGAGAGAGAGAGACAGAGAGAGACAGAGAGACACAGAAAGAGAGACAGAGAGAGAGAGAGAGAGAGAGAGAGAGAGAGAGACAGAGAGAGAGAGAGAGACAGAGAGACAGACACAGAGAGAGACAGAGAGAGAGAGAGAGAGAGCAATGGAGAAAGACACAGTGAGAGAGACAGAAAGAGAGAGAGAGAGAGGCCTAAGCCGTGGCTTGCAGCAGTGTCCAGGGGTCTCCACCATGGGCCGACCTGCCAGTGGGGCGGTCAGCCGAGCGAGCGGTAATCCACAGTGACACCAATTATGATTAATCTCATCACTTGAGGAGAGTAGGCTTGTCAAGGCCCTAATTAAGTGTGCTGTCCCCCCTATATGTGCAGACAGGATCAACAACACATTATATTGTCATAATGGGCATCACAATCCTTGGGTCTATTTTGGTGCGGCCTAACTTCTTAACGGCCGTGGTCTCCGGGAGAGAATAAAAAACAAAGGGGGGGGGGGGGGGAATAACAGAATAACAGAATAAAGAAAGGGAATATCACTCAATGTAGAGTTTTGTCACAGATGTCTTCGTCTCTGTCCATCTTCCATCACTCAACCCCCCCCCGCACCCCCGATTCATGATTTTTGTAGTTGTGCTGAGGGGGCATGCCGCGCGGATGAAAAAAAAAAAAAAAAGAAATCCAGATTTTGATAATCGTGACAAATGCCGTGACATCATCAGGAGGCGGTGACATGTTGACCTGACACCAAGGTAAACAACTCCACGTCGAAACGGCGCCCGACGACGACGCAAACGAATATCATTAAAAGAGTCATCTGAGAAGCATATGCCAGCACGCCCGATTCCCACCATTACGCCTCGTTAGCGCGGCAACATATGCTGGCTCCCAAGCACATTATAGACAAACAGTGCGCGTAGTCATCCGACAACTCGGAACACACTGTCTGACGCTCTGATGTTTTGCAGCGATATTGGTGTATTTGTCAGAGGCACCAATCTGTAGGATTCAGGGATGTCAATATATATATTTTTTTTTTTTCACTAAAAGTCAGCTAAATGAATCAATCCCGATATTTCTTGTACACACCTCAATACAATTCAAGTGAAATAGCTAAGCTGTTAGCGTGGCCATATAAGATGGAATTGAACTAGCTAACGAAAGGAAACTTTCCTTTTTCTTTTTTTAACGAAAGGAAACTTTTGGTAAACTGTTCTGAATACCTCAACAGGCCATCAACAGGGTCGGTGAAGTAAATCTATTTTTATGAACATTGCAGATTAAAAATGTTTTAACTTGGTTGAATCAGTACTCTGGTACAACAATACACTGTATGGTTGTATTTATGTGAGTGCTTTACAAAAAGAAAATAGTATGGCCTGTTAAAAATGGAAAGTGAGGACTAACCTGGTAGGTCTTGAGAGTAGTGAAGAGATGATGGTTATTTACGGGCATGAGAGGGACAAAAGGGGAGCGCTAGATAGGGAATGGATGGATAGATAGCGAGACAAAATAGATTGTTTCTGTATATTCCATTGCCGGTCACAGGTGTCAGGAGGCCATAAAGAATGTCTGACGACAAAGAGAAATTCACAAATCTGAATATAAAGACGCCTTCGTCAGCGATGTGCAAATCAACACTTAAAGCAGAAGGCCTCAAGGAAGAGCCAATGTCTCCTGCCGATGGATATCCAGGAAAGTGGCTTTGAAATTATTGGGAAGTAATAATAATAACAGCAATAACTATATTTATATAGCACCTTACGAGAAAAGTATACCTGCAATAAAAGAAAATACGACCCAAAACACAAAACAAATAAACAAAATACAATCCTTTAAATAGTTACAACAAATACCATCAGTTACAAAAAGGTCAAACTATAAAAGTGAGTCTGAAGAAGAGATTTCAAAGTGGACACTAACATCTCCAGGCAGGGTCTTCCACAGCTGAGGGGCGCAACCAGCACAGGCCCGGTACCCTTCAGTGATGGGTTTATGGAACCACTACCTTCTGGAGGAGCTCAGGCAGCGATCAGAGAGCTCATAGGGAGAGCTCATAGCGAGTTAAATCACACATGGGCAGGAGCCTGACCACTCAAGCCTTTCAAAAACAGTAAAATCGTAAAGGTATTCAAAAAGCACCAAGCTGACCAATGGAGGTTAGCGAGGATTGAGGTGATGTAATCGCGTCTCTTAGTACGCGTTAAAAGCTAAAGTTAAAATTAGCTGCAAGTTTCCCTAGTCTCGCAATGAGGCAAACCCATTTCTAACTGTCGAAAAAGGAATGCAATGCTCAACAACTGACAGCAGGGTTTTGCATCAACTGCAGTCTTTGGATGTTTTGCCTGCTGACACCATATAAAGTGCAGTAGTCAAAGTCTGGAAGGGATAATCACATGCCGACGATTTCAGGTTTGGGGGGGTGGGTGGGGGGGGCAGCAGGATCTACTTCAGACTAAGACACGGCCCCCTGTACGGAGCAGCCCCACCTGGTGGATATGCTGTGTCGAGGGGAGCGCGTCGGGGTGGCGGTGAGGGCGGCGGCAACGGGAGACGCTGTGCGTAGCCGTCAGAGAGGTGTCGAGGAGAAGTGAAACGGCAGAGTGTTGTTTAACTGTCGCCCCATCACCGCGCTCATTATGTTAACATAATTGGGGTGGCGAGCGGTGCTCACCTGAAGCACATGCTAGCATACAGGGCTGTCGGCCCCTCTCTCTCTCCAATGCTCGGGTTTCAATTCCATCTCGTGTTCCCCTTGCTCTCTCTCCCCCCCTCCCCCCACACAGCTCTTGCCATCGCTCTCCATTTCATTGTTCATCTTTCCCCTTTTCTGTCAGTGTGTCTATTTTACTTGCTCTCTTTAAAGCGTTCTGTCTCTTCCCCCCCCCCCTTTCTTAAAATATTGGGAGGGGGGGGGGGGGAAATCACGTGTCGTTGTTTTGACACGAGAGCTCAAACCGAGAAACGATTCCTCCGACGTGACAGAGCAATTAGTCTCCTGTTAGATTTCAGAGGGAGGAGAAGGACCTGTCTGTCTGTCTGTCTGTCAGGGCACACGAGGAGGTGACGAAAGAGACCAACACCCCTCCAAAATTTCATCTCTCGCCTTTCACAGGTCCACACACACCATGCTAAACCCACAACGCACACACACACAAACACAAACACGGCCTCGAGGGACACAGAACATTTATGAGGACGGCGGGTATTTTCTCGCTTTCCTCATATGCTGTCACATAATGCCTTCATTTGATTAACACAGAAGCTAACCCTGTTAGCGCGCTTGGTGGTAACCAAATAAATAAAGAGGGCACCAGCGGCAAACCAGATTGTACTTGCTTGTAATGTGATACATCGAAGACGACATCGCAGACGACAAATACACCTGAACTGGTAAACTAAACTCCAAATATGACTAGGGAATAATCTAAATATATTTGATTTGATGCCAAAGTATGTTGTCATGTGCAAAACACAGTGATTCACCTTTGTGCAACGGTGTCATTGGATCTGTATCAGTAGACACATAAGCCATATCACAAAATATGTTTATACAACTTTAAAATTAAGACTTTCCTTCGCTAAACGGCCCTTCAGTGAGCTTCGACGTGCCCTGGGTATTCCTGCTCCCTATGATAGCGCACCTAGAAAAAAACGATAGGATACCCGCAATAAATCCAAAGCCATGCAACCCAAACACAAACACCTTTGGTTTTGCACACTTTCAATTCAACGTATCTCTTTCAATACCTCTCTCCATGTCACACACACACACGCACACAGACACACACACCAAGAGCACACACACGCAGGCCTCCGCCCTGCCATCAGTCTGTCCGTTCGGCTGGCACTAACTCTAACAGGCTTCAGAGAGATTGCAGGCCTGAGCATTGGGCGTCGAGGACAGCAGTAATAGAAAAGCAATAACAGTGGTTTCACCGCTGGAGACCCCCTGCTCCTCCCACAAGCCCATCCCCCCCCCCGCCTCGCTCCCCGGCTTTATCACTGTTCTGAGGAAATGTAGTTGTTGCAAAAGCTGCTATTTTGACCAATGACACAAAATGAATGTGTGGGGTCTAAAATGTAAACAACTATGGCAGCCTATAGTCTGCACACCAGAGTGCACACGCAACCGCAGACACACATCGCACACTGACAACGCAGCCACACAAAGGAAATCCAGAGAGGGAACCGGAGGCGCGTTTACATCATTCATGTAGATTCCCCCCTGTTACTTTAGCTTGCAAGTGTGAAATAAACCATCAGGCACAGAGGATCAGACCGACTTCTGTATTTCTCGTTCACTGCTGAACCTCGCTCATACTTTTTTCCCGTTCAAAGGAAAATGGTTGTTAATGGTTGGGATGTTGAGGCATGAACAGTGTGGATTACCATACTTAGTGGTACACGACATGTAGATGAAGCCATGGGGAGGAGCTTGCGTGGGTCTAGTCGTGAGGGAACAAATACTCACAAACGTGTGGGTCTTGAATATGTCTGATGGGCTGCTGGTGCACACCTTGTCCCCCTCCAGTCCGATGACCCGTTTGCAGATGTTCATGTGAGGGTCAGACGCACTCTTGGCAATGACTATATCACCCCTGGAGAGAAAGTTGAAATAAGAGAAGATTCTATGTGACAAAAGCAGAACATCCATAACAATCAGCGATACGTGAACCCACCAACAATCAACGTTTTTTCCAGCCCTTCCCCCTTGTAGAATATATCAAGAAAAAAATATGATTACGAATGGCAAACCCACTTCTCAATTTTAAAAAGATGGCGGCTCACGTGCTCTGAAAACACAACATCGTTGCCTACGATGGTGGGCTCCATGGACGGGCCGGAGCACTGGAAAACAGAAACACACGTGAATGAAACAATGCAACGACGGCATTTGTTCCAGTAGGAGAGAGACGGGGGGGAGTTCATCTGTCGTTGGTTAACAACGTGTGTCAAGATCAATACAGACCACCACGAGCTCGCCGATGTACTCGAAGGCACAGTGGGCGATGCAGCCGTACTGAACCGTGAGGCCCACCAGGCCCAGGCTCTTCCCCAGCACACTGCGGAACATCTCCTCCTGCAGAGACACCACAACACAGTCAGACACACAAATGGTACTCATACACGTGTGTGTGTGTGTGTGTGTGTGTGTGTGTGTGTGTGTGTTTGTGTGTGTGTGTGTGTGTGTTTGTGTTTGTGTTTGTGTGTGTGTGTTTTCTCCATGGGTCAGCTCGGTGGCTCAACCTGCTGGCCGCGATAATCACCCAAGCGACACGCGTTGGAGCAACGCAGGTTCAATTCCGACGACTTGTCAGCCCCTCCCCACAACCCCCCACTACTTCTTTCAACCCGTTTTCCATGTGGACTTCACCATCCGGTCCATTAAGACACAAAAAGCCCATACAAATTCACACCGTGGGTCTACGCCTTTGAAAGCTTCTAGAGCCGACCATGCCAAAAAAGGAAGAAAAAACCCATATCACCCTATGGCGTTCATATTGTGAGCGTGGAGCGCGTCAGGGTTAGCCCGCGACTGTTCCAGGGAGCCGTGAGCCTGCGCGGCGCGCTCCCTCCCTGGTGTTTCATTCACGGGGTCTCGGCAGCCAGTTCACACCAGACAACCGCTCCTGAACTTTGATCCTGCGTAAGATGGCCCAATCAACACCTCCTCCTCACAGGCAACCGACACACACACACACACACACACACACACACACACACACACACACACACACACAAGCTGTGACACTTCCAGCCGTGCTGCTACACAGTGGAGCAGGGGGGGCTGGCCGGCATCCGATACCAAGATCACCAACAGGCCTAGCGGCGCCATAGCAACACAATGGATGGGGATGGTGATGAAGGGGGAGGGGGGGAAGGGGGGGGGGGGGTTGTTGACCTGATGTACACAGACAAACAAACCCTTACAAATAGGTGTGCATTGTGCACGTGCTGGCACACACGAACACACACACACACACACACACACACACACAGAGTGTGCCTTCTGAGTAAACAGCCCGGTGACACTGCAGGGGTAGTATTGACTTTTAACTGAGGCCGCAACCTGGCGGATGGGCAGAAGAAAGTGAGTCAATCTTTGCACAACGTCATCCACAGTAACACAGTGTGTGTACACACACACAAACACACATCCACCTCGAAACACCGCACGTTCACCCTTGAACGAACACACACTAATGCACACACACACACACACACACACACACACACACACACACACACACACACACACTCAGTAATGAAGAGACTGAATGTTTTTCCCAAATCAACATACTAATAGGCTTGACATCGAAGTCAACCAACTGGTCAATAAAACATTCCATTCCACCCTTTAAAGCAGGAAAGGTGTACTACACACCGTATGTTTTCTGTGCTTCTCTCTCTGGCCCACCCCCCCCCCCCCCCAGGTCTGCTCGCCCTCCCATGGTATTATTAACAAAACCAAGCAGAGCGGAAACCAAATCCTTAGAGCTCTGGGAATGACTTCCCAGCGATGGACACGGATTAGACCCCCGGCATGTCCGTCCGCCGCCTCATCCTATGACCACCACCATCCCCCTCCCCCGTTCTCCCCCATATTCTCCCCCATATTCTCCCCAGATCCCCGACAGCCTGGGCGTCAGGTGGCACTCCCTGCCCTGCCAAAGGTGTTACGCCTAATCCCATTACTCCCTCCTCTTAGAAACACACACACCCACATACACACACCATGCAAACACACACATACACACACCCAAACACAACACATGTGCCCCCCCCATCCCCCACGCACACACACACACACACACATACACACACACACAGACACCCTGCAAGCAAACACACCATGCATGTGCAAACACATGGCATACAGACACACGAATGCAAGTGAGAGCAGTCACACACGCACACACACACACACACACACACACACACACACACACACACACACACACACACACACACACACACACACACACACACACACACACACACACACACACACACACACACACGTATTATGAGTGTAGACTTCTTATTAACATCATATACTGATTCATCTATTTGGCTTGAACACAAGCGCCACCTCAAGATCAGCATGATGCCTGCAGCATCCTGCTCTCATCCACAGGTACGCAAGGGCTCAGTGTCTTAACCCCAGACAAGTCCAACAGCACCTATGGCCTCATAATACCTCTGTTGGGAGGCTGGCGGCCTGGAGGTTAATGGGAGTCTCAGGACCCCACTATGCTGCTGAGCTCTGCTCTACGACCTCTACGTCCCTAGTTGTCTTGCTCCATCGCTTGTATCTCTTCTCTATTTGCATCACGCCGATGCCCTCTGAGAAAACATGTGCGACCGTCTACTCCCTCTTGCAGGACGGAGTTCAGAAGCCCTCTCTCCGGACCCCCTAGCCCTCACTCCAATGGCACAGCAGAGAGCCCCCCTCCCATACCCTCGCTCAGGCACCCAAAATCAACGTATCACACACACACACACACTACAGCTGCAGTGTGATATCTCTGTTTCCGCCCCTGCTGTCTCGTGTGCATTCATCATAGGTAGGGATTAAGGAGAGTTTGCATAACAGGATCACACGGCCAGTGGCTGATATCAAGAGAGTAGTCCATACGCAGCAACCTTATGAGGCGCCCACACTGTGCCGGTGAGAGGGATAGTCAATGGGGAGTTATTTTAAGTGGTTGAAGCAACAATAGTTTGGTGTACGTCTTAAAATCTTTCCATCAATGGTATTGATATCAACAGCGAGTACCATTTCCGTGCGTGTGTGCGCGCGTGTGTGCGTGTGTGTGTGTGTGTGTGTGTGTGTGTGTGTGTGTGTGTGTGTGTGTGTGTGTGTGTGTGTGTGTGTGTGTGTGTGTGTGTGTGTGTGTGTGTGTGTGTGTGTGTGTGTGTGTGTGTGTGTGTGTGTGTGTACACTTGCGCGTATCTGTGGGATCCCCAAAGGGATTCAATATTTGGTGGACATCAGCAGAGGTACCTGATTGAGCGAGTTTGAGCGATGCACACCATCCCTACCAACCCCACACACACACACACACACACACACACACACACACACACACACACACACACACACCACCTCTCCAATACCCGCCGTGTGTTTGGGGCAACACTAACATTAATTGAATGCTGTAATGCAGCTGTAAATTAACACAAAGTCTCCCCGTTAATCCAGGATTACATGCAAAACATGTCCATGGGAAAACAAAGGGGAAAGCCAGTGCGGGCCCACTCTGCAGAACCATCTGTGGCCGCTGGCCTCCTGTGGTCGTGGTAGGGTGCACAGAGGGGAGGGACAGGGGATCCTCGGTGAATGGAAGCCAATGGGAACACCCCATTGTGTGTTTAACTCTGTGATCCTCTTACAGGGGGGGGGATGGCCATTCACTCACGCGACAATTCCCCGACAACGGCAAGCAGCTGACTGAGAAGGGACGCTGAAAATATGAAGTTGAAAAATAAACAATCAAAAATAAAAAAAAAGCCTTACCAATACGGTGTTATTATAAAGTAGGCTCACTCGAGGATAGATTCAGAGAGTGCGAAGTAAGTAAAACAACAATAACAACATCATAATAGTAATAATAACAGTTCAGAAGGTTGAGCAGAACAGTTGCAGTGGTTCTTCTGGGAATCTTTGCCCAAGGCATGAATAATCTATATTTATCATGCTCTCTTGGGGCTATAGTCCGCCATTGGCTGCAAAGCGCTAATTGATATACATGCCCAGTCTATTAGAACCACAAAGGGAATTTCAATTCAAACAGCTCACAAGGGCCTTGCTGTATTCTCCTTACACTCCTAAATTAGGAAAACATGGGCTGAGAGAGAGCTTGGCCACAGGGGGGCTAAGAGGCTTACAAGCCCCTTGTCAGATATGCTTCTTCTCCCTGAGGATTCCAGATGGAAGGGAGTCTAGAGGAGCAGGCCGCAGCAGAGAGGGAATGAATCCCTTCTCTGATGTCTTCCTCTGGGCAGCAGAAGGCAGAGGAGGAGGGTGGGGCTCGGTCAGGCAGAGCAGAGCTCCATTTGATCTTAATGTGAGCTAAGGAAAAGGGAGGAGGTTTGCCAAATAGAGAGGGTTGGGGAGGGGGTTGTCTGTTTGTGGCTATCCGTCCAATCAAGTGATAATCCTCCTGATTTAGGCATTGACACCTGGCTGGACAGAGAGTGACAGATGTAGAAGTCCCAGTCCCAGACAAGCGCATTTCTGCCCTGATCTCGCCTGAGTCTCCCACAAAGGCTTAATTGAAGGGACTGATATCCACATTGCTCTTTTCAATGTTGCTAACGGCAACACAGCCGCCAAACAGCTGAGCCGGGTTACTGCTCGAGAGGCTCTGGGTTTTAAACCCGCCATCAATAGGGTCAGCGAAAGCAAATAAAAGACAAATGATATGAATACAACTGCTAATAATTCAAAAGGAAGTGTGGGCCAAGGGAGCCCCCCTGACAATTACACTGAATAGCGAGGTCAGCTGACAAGGTTTATTGTATTGACCTCAGACCCAGCCACATCCCGCCTTCCAGAGACTAGATGTTATCAGTCCCAGTATCACTGAAATAAATTACATGATTAGCAATGTCCCTACAGAGCTACGAACAAAGCCTAATACGTGTTGAAGATTTTTAAATGACAACCAGGCCTTCTTCATTTTAAACATAGTCCTACGTATATAAAGATATTGGGTGCTGGGCATTTTTTTTGTTTAGTACAGTTTTCCTAAAGCTGTGCAAAACAAACGCTGTGGAGAAACCAGCGGAAAGAAAGAATGTGTCATGTTGTGAAAAAAAGAATTGCAACGTCTCTTGAACTCCCAACTGTATTGTTCCTTTAACCAAAAGATTATTACTTTCCTTTCAACACCCACTAAATAAACATGGAGGGTGTTGATTTTAATCTCCCGTCTCGTTTTTGTCAATTCTTCTTTTTTCAAGAACCATACTGTCAGACTGCAAAAGTAAAACAATCCTACCAGGAAAGGCCCCTGACATGTTATGACTGCAGGCCTTACACGGCACAATCAGAAACACAAATTGATAAAAACTGCTGGCATCATACACAATGACGGATGGTATATGGAAAAGGAAAAAGGGAAAAAGACGTTGTTTGTAGTTTTGAGTTTGCCGTGATTACACTGCTTCACATTGTACTGCAAAGAGTATTGCGGAGCTCGTCATAAGTTATATTGGGATAGGGAGGTATAGTGGAAAACAATGCACAGTGGGATAAATTAGACTTTCCATTGTATTCCCTCACAGTATCACCATTTTCTTTCTTATTAGACTCTTATAAGCCTCCAACAATGCCCGGTGTTGTCAGTCAAGATTTATAGTCCCTGGGTCTCCTGTCAACACATGTGAACCTCAAATGTGTTGTCAAAACAACAGGACTGCCTGTGCTGAGAGCATCTGTAAGTGAGCAGTTGGACTATGGCTTTCTCTGGAGTTATACTGCATCTGTCCTGGCACCCCTGGCCTACCCCTGTGTCACACAGCACTCTACTTAACCTTTGCTACCAACGGCTGTAGCCAACAAAGGACATTAATGGTGGACATGATTCTCAACCTGATAAGTTCCAGTTGATGGGCAAAACTGACAGCCCAAAGCAGTCAAACCTATTTGTTGGGGCATTGAATTAAAGTAGCAGCAATCTAATTTTATATATTTTAGAATAAATTAGAATAACAAAGCAAAATATTCTTAGAATATTCTATGTTTTCAGCTATAACAAGGATTATTTGTATTTTTGGCGTCTGTTATTGTATTTGTTTGTTTCATCTTAACTTAAACGTGGGCATATTTTGATTCAACAACAACACACCTTTACCTACATTTCTCCAATCTCTTTTGTACAGATTTCTGTGATATAGATGTTGTGGCAATAGCCTATACAGGCTACTAGGCTGAGATTAGGATGTTTGAAATAGGCCTATGGGATTTTTTCATATTTTGAGATTAAGTTAGCTGTATCTGCCATCATATACGCATATTACATTAATATATTTGGAATATTAGGCCTATATCAATTAAATTAGCACTTGCCATGATATCAATACATTGTTCAATTTCCAATTCCAATTGTGGCAGCTATATTTTACCCATCATTTGTGGCTAATAGCTATAAAAGTTAATCAGAAGTCTACAAAACGAACTGATTGTTTCTGTTTTTAAATTACAATTTAGAGATTGGACGCAGGAGGGAAAGGGGTGTTTCCAGGTACCATTTCGTCTAGTGTTTTATTGCAACATGTGAGATTCCCATCTGCCTAGTTATTGTGCTGCTAAATTTGACATGTTTATGAGCAGAAACAGTACTGGATTAGTGGTGCGTGGCTTGATACTGTCACGTGACGTCAGCGAACAGTTGTGTTCCAAAACGTCCAAGGAATGAGGACAGCGATAAACGGTCAAATATAAAATCGGAATAAGAAGGAAAGCAGGTGATAGTTTTGTAATATTGCGAAGGAAAATCAAAAACAAGGTCATACACTGTTGGCATTCATGCACAGACCTTACTGAGACAGTTGCCCCTAGCCAGCACGCCATGTCAGACAAAGTCGGTACACCCACAGATATTCCGCAACCTTAAGTAAAGTAGAGTAACGTATTAAGATACACATCCTCCTAAAAATGAACTATAACTTACCAGAAATATTTCTCATTCAAAGCATCAATATTGCTTCGGTCATGACTGATAAAACAGCCTTTCAACAATCCTAGTCCTCATTGGGCAAGTGCGAGCAATACTCTTTCCTATTGGCCGCAACAATCCAAAACATCAACACGCGTCATCGGGCAGCAAGCAGCATGGCAGCTCCCATGAAGAGTATGGGCTCGTCATTTAATGCTACTAGTTTTCAGAAGAAAACTAGAAGTAAATTAATTTCGATACCAGGCACAAGACCCTCAGTTCAGAATGGACAGCTTATAGTTTCGACTGGTGTTACGTCCCTCGACTATTTGATAGGTCAGTGTTTTATTAAAATACAGCCTCAAGTCAAGTTAGCATTAGCTCCTACATTCCCTGTAATGTCTGTTATATTGTGTCTTACTTTAGTAACTTTCCTAAGTCGTCAATTCAAAACTACAAACGCTGAACGTTCAAGTATACTTTCAGCACGAGGTTCACTTTATCGGAGGAAATATGGCATGCAGTCTATGTATGAAACGCATCACACATACATTTTCAATTGGATGCTACATCTCGTTATTGATGATGTATGTAAATGCACAGCAGTTAGTGGAAGTAAAAGGTGGTTAAAGGCTAAATGTTGCCTATTTGTAAAACGGTATTCAGACATTATTCTTCCAATACCCACACAGAAATTGTTCAGTTCAAGGCATAGGTTCAAAGTCAAGTGTCAAGGTATCGCAAGGCTCAAACAGATGAATGAGAATGTTCCTCACTCCTCTTTGCATTGTTTAATTGAACCCCCATCATTGATAAGTGTCAATCTTCCCGAGGCTATGGTAGGATCATCAAATTCAGACCATTTTTAAAAGTACATGAGACATTTCGTTTGGTGTTTTAACATGAATTCTGAGAGTTTATTGTCGTACACTGACATAGTGTTATGAGGCAACACATTTTTTCACAGCATAAATCTTTAAATTAGTGAGCTATCAATTATGTTTATATAGGGTTTTGTTTCCTGAAGAGAAGCATACTGACAATACATGTCAAGAACATATTTTGCAATGGTTTCAAAGATGTAATTTGCACACCATTCAAAAGGAAAGTTTCTTTCAATAGCTTAATAAAAATGACCAAAACAGGAACAATTCTGTGTTTGAACGTACAGCCATATAAGCGGTTTCAAGAGCTGTGTTTTTCATGTATATTTTGATGGACATTATTCAGTTGAAAAATATAGGTCCACTTGTTGTGATGCTTTCCATTAATTCCATCTTGCTGTGTTTCCATAATCCTGTGTTGTGCTTTGTTTGTTATCAGGTGGTGGCCTAGCAGTGGGGACAGTGCTGCTAATAGGTGAGCCTTGTCATATTTATCTCAAAATGCCTATTTCCTTCTCCATGTGACTACACATGCATTTGCTCTAAATTTTATCCTGTGTGTTTACATTTTGGCGCCAACTCATTGCATGTTGGCCTTGGACGTGGGAGTTGCATGTTGGCCTTTTAGCAAGAGGAACCAGTTGGTTGATCTTTTATTGTTAATAGTTTGTCAAATACATTTCAATCCATAATGTCAAATGCTAAAATATATGTTACTGATTAGCTAGGCCTGGTTAGTAGTATTCATAATATTATGAGCGATTATCATGATGGTGAATATTATTTTGTTGTAAATGATTATCTATCGGAGTATACTGCTAATCTAACTGTAACATGTTTTTCTTCACGTTGAAAAATGTACTCTACGGTGTTATGTATTACAATGTATTCTAATATATAAAGGATCCATACTATCCTATAAAAAAATATAATTATGGTCATAATTAAACTAAATGAAGGTCTTACACAGTGTTTGTATTCCTTTACTGCAAATTTGTAGTTTTGTAGGAAGTAAAATCGAGAAATTTCCCTCTCTACCTCTTTCTACAGCTTGTCTTCAGAGACAGAGAGCCTTTGTTTTGGTTACCATTTGCTTGGTGCTAAATTGCAGGTCTTTTGTCGCCCTGTTTTATAGTCAGACTCTTACAGAATTGAAAATGAGCAGAGGGTCACATCATGTTAAAATCCCAAGAGTTCTCACCTTGACAACGTACCTTAATTAATATAATCCCCATATGTGTGAGGGATGTTGCGGTCTTATATTCAAAGTAAATGTGCCTATCCTGCAATACACACGTCTCTCCGTCATTCGTATTACTGTTATTATTCATCATAAGTTGAGCTGTATGGACCAGCAGACAGTAAGGTTAAGGTAGTCTTGTTTCCCCTTGAAGCTGTAATTTGTGTGGAGCCTAGGTCTATACCAACTGATGATATTGCTTTGCCCTTTAATTCATCCCCCCAATCGATGCAGGAGTCAGTGATTACACACTAATGCGTTCTTCCCTTCCATTTTGTGAATCAACGCACGGTTGGTTTCATCTGGTAATGAGAGACACAGTAAAGGTGAAATGTGTGCACGCACCCACTTGTGCACGTCTTCCGATGCACGTGTCGGCACATATGCACTGTCAAGGGAAGTGTGTGTGTGCACGCTCCTGTTCCTCAGTTGTTGTTGTTTGGGTGCATTTGTAGTGTGTGTGCGTGTGTTGGAGCTGTCGGCTCCTTCGGCCGCGCCTGTAGCGGTGATGGCCTGTTTGTGGGACACAGACATAAAATTATCAGACTGGTCGTTGTCTGCCTTTCATGTGTCTTGAGCTGTCCGCTCTCATTTGTCATCCAGGGGGGAGACGAGCCAAGTATGGCTGCTGTCTGAATATCTCTCATCTTTAAGGTTTTTATATAAGGGCCGAGGGGGGGGGCAATTTGGGAGGGAAAAGCAGCTGGGCTTGCTGGAGAAAACACCAATTAGATGTATTTGGATTGTTTTGTGAAATCATGTGAAGTACATTTTTTTAATACACGTTATCCATAAAAGGGCTGAATTGTATGATTAACTCAATTTTACTGCCTTAATAGGAACATTGAATTAACACAAGACTGACTGTGTTGATTTTAATGGTGAAAATTGTTGACTGTTTTCCTGTTAGATAGGTGACAATCATTGTAATGTGTCTGCATAACAATGACGTACAAAGTAGGAAGCAAACAAGGGGGCGAATATTCTGACCCGAAGGATTTCTCTCCACCCCAAAGTGGCATCAACCAATATGATCCATGGCACTCCCACTCCCACCCTTCTGTTCACAGGCAAATTAAGTAGGAGTGTTCACTTCTTTACCAAACCCAAGTCAATATGAGCCCAGAAAAAACCCAAACACAAATCATCCCATGACTGTCCAGGGAGTGACTGATCTAGCTCAACGATATGACCCCCTTCACCCAGCCACCCCCTCCTCTCTTGCCCCCACCCCAACCCCCCTGTCGGTCCCATATCCACCCTCCTTACCCCCCGCCTCGACAGCCTAATGACTCCTGGAGGTTCCATTTGTAAGGCTCCCATAGAAACACAGCCACAATAGGCCCCATCTTGAGAGGGCCCATCTGGGAGTCTTTGTGGGGCCTGCTGAAAGCCACAAAGGCCTGCTGACCTAGAAACCCATCAATAAGAGAACAGGGAGCCCCACCGACAACAAATTGAAGAGCCATGGAATTTGCTTGGCCATACTGAGTCCGTAGGTGAGGACAGGGACCGGGGACATGTGTGTGTATGGCGGTGGGCGGGTGGGTGGGTGGAAGGGACATTCCCCGGATGTTCCAGGATGTGATGTGATGTGAGGATGTCATTCCCAAGCTGTCGGCTGTATTTCCATTACCTTAAACTGTCACTGCTGTCATTGTCCCCGTGCCCACTGTTGGCCATTGTGCAAGGAGGGCCCAGGGCTTTCATTCAAAATGGAGGTTGTGACAGGAAGCAGCCGCGGCCTGCTGAGTAGAGTTATGTGGCGCTTGGAGGGGGAGACAGAATGTTGATGATGACTTCTTCACTTCTGGAATGGACGGGTGGCGACTTTGTGTGATCCGACAGTGTCCACCTCTTTTTCAACCCTTTGTCCTGTGTGGCGTCTTTGTGAAGACGGACGTGGCCTTTGTCTCTGATCGAAGTGATATCGAAAGTAAAACACTTGGGTGTCAAGAGGGGGAGAACAATGTAATGTATCAGCCTGTGCAACCGTTTGGTTTGAGTTCAGTGGACAAGCATGTAACCCCGGAACGTTACGTCACACCGACTTTCACCAGCATTTGGAAACCTCATGCGAGTTACACACACCTCCAGCTTATTTTCCACTGTTTCTCTAAAACAATTTTTTCACGGGTAATAACCAAGGGGAAAAAAAGTGAGTTTTGAAAGGTGCCATTGCTATCAAATTCCACAGGAAACCCAGTAGATGATCGCGAGCCGGCTTGTCAGGGAGCATTTTGGGTAGAATCAACCATCCTACCCTACATAAGGTCTCCTGGTCATTTGGTCTGACAGCCCGGGTGTACCCAGGGCTCTGAGTTAGTCTCGGGGACAGGTGTCTCCCTCTGCCCCGGGCCTGGTGTATGATAGGTGACGTTAGATGAAGGCACAGGTCCAACCACGAAAGAGGATGTTGACTGCCTCATGTCCAGGTGTAGCGATCACACCCTTGTTCCCTCACCGTCTTAACTGCCAGCTCTTTCATTCCTGTAAGGGTTGGGGGGAAAATGTGACCCTTACACTGATTCCAGTCAGAAGCCCTGATGCAATCTGCTGTATATACAATTCCGATGTTAGAGGAAAAATAGCAACAGAAGAGAGAGTGGACATTTTGTTTGTCATCCGATCAGCAAGGCACTCTTGTGTGTCTTATGTTGTGTAAAGTTGAGATGTTTTAATTTTATATTGTCGTGTATTTTCTCAGAGGAGGACCGATACAACAGCTACTCTCAGATGGTTTTGAAGTACTTCATGGCGGAGGGAGTACTATGTGGACATGAACTCTTCTTGGCGTCTGCTCAAGACCATCCAGATGACATCCTCACGGTATCGATAACACAAAACCAATCTGTCCAAATGCATCCCCTCCCGGTTCTGCTGTGTCTATGTACCACTTTAATGGGCAATTTTCTATTTCTAAATCGGTGCAGCCAAAACGATAGGTGGAAGATCAGCATTATCTTCACATTCATATCGCCTCCACCATTCCCAGTCGAATGCATTTAGTGCCACCAAAAGATCATTCAAGCTATGAATAACGCCTGTCAACCATGTGTTTGTGTATTAGCAGCAGTCCATTCCAATCTGCCATATGTAATTAAAGTGAATTATCCTAGGCAGCTGCAGCAGTTATAATGCAGGAAAAATGGGAGGTGGTGGGGGATTGGTGGGGGGGGTGGATGCATGGCTACCCTGGGCATTATGTTAACCAGCGTAGGTGGCTCAGGGACCAGAGAGGGCCACGGGAAGCTTACCCGGGTAGGAAGACGTGTAAGGGTCAATAGGGGTATCTGAAAGGTCGACGGTGGCATGAGGGTGGCATTGTTGGGATGCTTCTGGATTCATCTCCCTCTAAAGGAGGACTAGAGCCCCCAGAAGCTGACTGCCACCCAGCACATCGGGAACAGTGGTCTGGGCCTCTGATTGATAGTGGGAGGGGTCATCAGCTAACCCCCTCTTTACATATCAAAGGCTTATTAAGCGCAGGGGACTCCCCACAGGCATATATCACATGATCGTTTCGTTCTTTTTATGGCTTGAATTATGCTAATCAAAAGGGACCACTCTTGTACTTAACGTAGATGGCAAGCGTGTTTTTTTTACTCAATTTTTATGCAAATTTAAAACAATTAATTTGAGCACAAGTCTTTAAAATAATATAAGCAATGGCCTGCGTTTATATATGGCTATTGCTTTTTAAGCCACTACAACCATAATGCTTTAGCATTAATGGCTCTTATTTATCAACTCACACACGCATGCAGAAATTGAAAGCGTTGTCTTACACACAAGGCGACGTGAGTGCATGTGGCTTGTGTGATTGTATTAAGGAACTCCCTGCTCCCATCTTGGATGACATCGCCAGCCACAGTCCACTGGAGGGACGCATGCAGCTAGGTGGGACGCTCGCTAGTCAGGACGCTATGAAAATAGCATGGCGATACCAGAATCTACCAAAAGTACAGGTAAATACATCAGCCCAAATTGCACTGCATTTCTTGACTTCCGTCTCTTATGTCATGAGTTGTACATCGTTTGTTAAGGATAGAGTTGACTTATTTCTTTATTTTTTTATATATTTTAAATCTTTTAATTCCTACCCCTCATGTGTTGCCAATAATGTTGGCATGAGAAAGAACAGCACTGGCTCGAAGGTTTCAGGGTTTGGCAATTGTCTCCACCACTAAATCCATCAGCTTCAAAACTCCTTTGTTGTGTGAATGGGACCTCTGCCTCTCCTTTCAGAGCGGGACCAGATTACTCACACTTAGCTGGCGATAGGTAGGCTTTCACTGGTCCCCAACACACAAACACGCACACTTGCACCCCTGCTTAGCCTGGGAAACAGGGGTATTTTGCAGCCTGTGCATTGACATGTCTGCCTGCTCAACTCTATGACCCAGACCTGCGCCTTCTGTCTTCATCCAAATCCCTGCCTTTCTCCCGGCTAGGGTCGGCAGTCCTACACTCTTTCTTCCGCTTTGAGCAGAGGTGACCCTCCCCTTCTCTGCAGGCTCCCCCCCCCATCCAGTCTATAATCCATATCGCTATGTGGATTAACTGCACACAGAGTGTGTCCCTGGGGATCCTCTGCCTCTTTCTCCCCTCCCTGGAAACTTCTTTATATCTATGTCCCTTGCTCACCTCTCCCCCTTCCCCTGTAAAATCGCCTTTACAAACCGCCAGTAAGCCCCGGCGGAGGATTTGCATCCCAAATTCGCTCTGAGAGTCCACGCTTAGTTCCCGCTTTACACACACCTCTGCAGCCTCGGCCCACTATGTCGCTCCCCTGATGAAGACATCAGATCAAGGGTGAGGCCGTCAGGGCGGGGATGGAACGCTAAGCGGGGTTGCCATGCTCACAAAGAGAAGATGAGCCCCCTGAGCCCCCCTCCCCCCCTCCAACCTCCTTGCCCAGCTAACTCCCTCGCCCACCCTCCCCTGCATCTCGCCAGGAGAGGGACACACCGGGGGCCCTAATCCAGATTAGGAGTAGATTAAGGGCCCCTTTTACAATGGAATCCCTGCTTTCACTGGGAAAGAAGACCTGAAACTCTCTCTTTCAGCTGCAGGAAAACATCCGCCGTGCCCGGCGTCCGCGACCCATTTGTTTTCAGAGGCAGAAGTGGACATTTATGTAAAGAAATGATTAAGAACCTGGCCGTAGTGGTTGTTTAACTTGTCTGCTGCCGTATGAATCTCGAGGAATGACCCAGAAACAACGCAATTGCATTGCCATAGTGGAGCACACTTATTTGACATTTCATGAAAGCCAAGAAAGACAATAAATTTGGCCTCATGCGATGAATTGGGATTCTTGGGACGGTACACCATTTGTGATGAGAAATTGGCTGCAACTGTGTGGCTAAACTATGATAATGATTGAATATATTCCTATTCTATTTAACTCTATGGGTTTTAGTGCTTTCAAGGCCCAACCTGTTAACCTCTCCTCACGCAGACCGCGCTGGCGTCCTCGTCCCGATTCGGACACTACTACGACGTCTCGAAGAAGATGGAGCCAGAAATCCGCCAGGCAGCCAACTGCCACGCGTTCTACCTTCCGGAACATTCTACGGAGTCGTCAGCCCCGCGCAGGTAAAGCAACCAGACACAGTCGTGAGAAGGAATGAAACCAAGGAGACATTCGCAGCACAAAAGCGCACAAAAGTGGCATCCTCTGCAAAACGCGGGTAAAACAAATGAGACAGCCTCCACCATATACAGGTCAACAGACATGACATCACCTAGAGAAAACAGTTGAACCGAGGATAAACAAGAGGTAAACACTTCAAACAGCCTGTACATTTGTTAAAAATCTTCTCTGAACCATCCGCACTTCCTTTGAAACCTCATTTTTTTAATTGTATACTAATTTTATTGTCTAAATAACAAAGCCATAACATAACATAACAATGTCTATGCAGCTGTTTCTTTTTCATTCCCACATTCAAAGGTTTGAGTGTCTATTCCTACAGGTACTTACAGTTTACTATTTAACACTCAACCGTTTGACCTCGAGAGGTTTTCAGATCTTAGCAACAGACTAAAAAAACGTGTATAACCATCAAAGCTGACACTTCCATGGTCGTAAGTGTCTTTGGCATAGGGGGGGACATTTTCCTCAACGGAAAGGTTGTGTATCTCTATTTAAATAAAGCCACTGTTTGCATAGTGTGTTTGATTACTTCTGTGTTGAGTGTACCGCGGGTTCAAAGGTCATGCAGGGCTCTTTACTCAGAGAGAGCCCGCTGAACACACAGACGGCACACGTAGACAAACACACACTCACGCACACACACGCACACTTGGTAAACATAGCAATCTGTGGCACAGCGGAAGAGGACAGCGTTTTATAGAACCCCCCCCTTTTATTTCTGCAAACAGTGGCCATTTAAAATCAGAACAAAGGTAAACACATTACGTATAGTAAAAGAAATCAAAAAGTTACAACATTTAATATCTTTTTCAAAAAGTCGCACAACAAAAAAACGGTCAACGTATTGTTATTCTTTTGATTTTAGAAGATAATGACTTAAGTGGTGTGTGTGCGAGTTAGAACGAGAGAGAGCACCCGGTGAAGTGCAGTGGTGTGGTGGGTCTATCAGCGTCACGCTGGCACGGCTGTTGTGGGCCTGAAATCGGTTATAGATCTGATAGACATTTTGACAGCAGGAAACTACACCTGCACTGCTCCATTGTGCCCCAAATACCGCCTCAATACGGAGACACACACACTCATACACACACACACACACACACACACACACACACACACACACACACAGTCCAAAGTCGAGTACTCCCCCTTGCACGTGTCCACAGCCCCATGTTGATACCCTAGCTGTTAAATTGCTCCGTTTGACTTGAAGGCATAATTGGCACAAATTGCTCTCTAGGTGATACAGATCCTGTTGTTTAAGACCAAGCACCACCCCCCTCCCCACCCCATTCCCCCCCCATCCCTCTCTCCCCTCTTTTCTTTATTCACTGAAAGAGGAGCTAAAGAAGCCTCTCTGTATGATCCCAATTAGCCAACGTGCTAGCCCCTGTAGCCAAAGCACCTAGACCTCGTTGCTACCTGAATGAAGGGTGCTCAGTAGGGGTAGCTCAAACACAATACCCACCTATACAATGGCCCCCAACCGGAGGAAACCAGTCTCGGGGACCAGCCTCCAGCAACGACCGCATGTCAAACAACCCCAGCCCCCTAACCTCTGGGGCCGGGGCTGGGGCAGAGAGGCCAAGCCCTGGTAGGTGTTCCCTCTATCTCACAGGCCTACTCTATCATTAGTCTCAGCAGGGCCAGAAGGCACCATTGTTTGACTGAATAAATGAAACGCGAGTACATGGATATGCTTGGGCCGAGAGAACGGGGAAACTGGGTATCTATTACCGTTTTTCATGCAGGGCGTGTTGGCATCAGACCAATCTATGTGTATCAGCTTTTGTGGCCCCGCAGGTTTTCGAATTGACGAGTGACACCGCGACCCACTGTGACAGTCAATACAGAGTGGTCATTACTAATGCCGGCCTGTTCTTAAGCAGAGGGTCCTGCATAAAATGATGGGTTTAACAATGTGATTGGCCAAACGACACCAGGCCCGGCTGGCTCAGCGTTCGTCCATCTCTGGGCCGCTGTTGGCCGTCGATCAGGTGCTGCTCCGGGGTAATGTCAGCGGTGCACATCTTACCCCTGATTAAACATCAACATGCACCGTCCAGCTATTCTTAGATATAAGCCCATTAATTATGCTCCCTCTCAGCAATCGTCATTATTATTATGTTGTGTGTGTCTGTGTGTGTGTCTGTGTGCTTGTGCGTGTGTGTGAGAGTGTGTGTGTGTGTTTGGCGTGTACATCCACACACGCGCGTCTCTTCTGACTGACTGACTGTCGGTCTGTCTCGGCACAATCCGATCCTCGGGAGGGCTGACAGAAGACCAGTCATGTTGTAATTTAATCAAGCAAATAAATTAATTGGATCTCTTGATATGGATCATCAGTCTGCTCCGGTGGACAGGAAAAAAAACAAAACAAGCAGAGTCAGGAGGAAGATGCTGCAGTCGTAGAGTGGCAGGTTTCTGTGGCGATAGGCCTGATCCCGTTTGGAAGCACATCGTGCTCTATATCGCAGTATGTAATTATATATAATTACAGAAAAATAAGTATGGACTTGGTATGCATGCAACGATATGGGTAAATATATGTATAATTACAGATAATGGACGGAGACGGAGCCTGTATCGTGCAATGAGATTCACCATATCAACGTGATTTTTGTTTTTTTTGCCCCCCCCCCCCCCCTTATGTCCAATGTGGTCCTGCCTTCAGTCCGCTGCTTGAGTCCTACTCTGCACTGCTCAGGTCCATTCAGGAGGTCATACGCAAGGGAGGGTTCGATGGAGCCGCACCCCCGGTAAGAACGCGTCCATAACGGACAAATGTTAACGTCATCTCGGTCGGTTGGAGTGAATGATTTATCCTCATTTATTATGTCTGTTTTGTTTTGTTTAAGGAAATTGTTTTTTGTGGTTACAGCAGGTAATATAAATCATAAGGTGGTGGCCCTATATATTGGTCCTATATATTGTATATTCCGGCCCTATATATTGTATATTCCACCTTAAAAATGTAGAGTTTGTATTTTGTCACAATCTTTTTGCACTTTTATAGCTGAAATGACACTATAAAGCTTAACATATAGTTACAGAGAATTTGGTATGAAACCCAGACAGAGATAAAGCCTATGCTTGAAACCCCCCCAGCCCTCTAAACCCGACCTAACTGTCCCCTCCATGTGACCCTGCTCTGTTTACCTCCCTCCTCACCTGCTTGGCCTGGCCCCACCTGTGAGTCACAGCTGTGCGTCTCTTACCTTTGACGTCCATCTTTTTAACAATCAGCAATTCTCCAAAGAACGCCAGAAATGTCCTCAGCCCCGTCTGTCTCTCTGTCTGTGCCTATTGATGTCTCTTTGCATAGGGCCACGGCGTATCTCTGTCAACACCACTGTGTGTGTGTGTGTGTGTGTGTGTGTGTGTGTGTGTGTGTGTGCGTGTGTGTGTGTGTGTGCGTGTGTGTTTCTCACCTACCTACTGTTACCCTACTGTTCATCACCTGGAGCCACCTTCCCCCGCCCCCCTCCCTCTCCTGTTACTCACACATGGGATCCACCCCCCCCACCAGCCCCCAACATACTAGACCCCCCCCCCGCCTCCCGAGTGGTGTCACTCACACGCCAGATTAACTGCTGACATCATCAAAGTGCTGCGGCCGCCTGTCGTGCGGTTGGCACGGCGCTGGAATGCGGAGCGGCACAGAGCGACACATGCACTGGCTCTGCACCACCTACGGTATTGGGGGGGGGGGGGGGGGGGGGGCGGGCTAGGAGTAATAGATGTGCCCTTGTTCATTCGTCCGATGGTACGGTAATCAAAGAAACTCAAGCAGTCGTATTCTATCTATTACGACTGTTACGAGATGTGAGCTCGTTCGGGGAAAGTGTCCCATTGGCTCCTGAGACTGAACAGCTTTTTATAATTGGACAGCAGTTGCCCTGCGCTAGGGCTGGCTGGTGAGTGGGTTGGGGTCCCAGGATGGGTGCTGCTGCTGCCGCCGTGCCTATAGGGCTGCCCTCCTTGGCTGGACCCCGCTGGCACGGTTCCCTGCTTCTGCTTTTCTATAGTCTTAAACTATAGGAGTTAAGTTTGGCCTCTGCTCCTGACGTCGCCACGGCAACGCTTGTGTTGCCACTGTTTTTTCCTGCCCCCCCCCCCCCCCCCCCCCATGCTGGGTTTCCAGACATTAAAATAGATTGGTGAGAAGTGGCAGACCCAATTGACGCGGCACAGTGTATGCTAAAATTCACACACACACACACGTGCATACGCATACACAACCTCGTGGAACAATATCTTTGGCATCTTAAGGTGGTGCAGGGTTGATTTTCGGGGAATGGAGTGTAGCAGACTGTTAAGGTAAGGCTCTCCCTCTCAAGAGAGCGAGTGGGAGTGTGCTCCCTTGCACAACAATGGGCCCACAGTGGAACTCTTTGAAAACAATGTGGTTTATTTTGTTTAGGAGCTGCTGATTGTGAGCCAGACCCAAACAAAGCTTAGGTCATACTGTATGGGGGGTGGGGCAAGGGGCGCAATGAGATATACAGCGAAGAGGAGGAGGGGTGGAAGTGTAATGAAGAAGGAGGGGGGGCATGGAGAGAGCTGGGTGGGAGAGGAGAAGAAGATGGTGTGTGTGTGTGTGTGTGTGTGTGTGTGTGTGTGGGTAGGAGTCACGGTGGGGGGTATACTTTAGGCCAAAGCTTTGTTAATCACCCTTGGCTTTCACCTCCATAATCAGGACCTGTGCTGGAGTAAGCAAACATAAAGGAGCGATTGTACTGAAAGGCTAAGAGCCCTCTCGACGGTGCAGACAGATACTTTTACAACTCTCTTTTTTTCCCCCTGCTTTCGTGATATACATCCTCACCAATGTTTGGCCACGGCGACACATCTGTCCTTCCTTTTAGCTCGGGAATAAGTTACCGTCGGGATGGCGATGGGGGATTCAAGGGGACGGCCGCCCACCCTTTCCCTGGCCCCCTTGGCGGTGGAGTTTTACTGCGGTGCCAAGAATGTGCTGGGGTTTCTGGGTGGCGGCCATATTGGAAGCCTGTCTGACAGGTCCATTGTGCCCGTGTCAGATGGCCTCGGTGATTGGGCAGTTGTGTCCAATCATGTCTGTGTTCAGATCGTCTGTGCTAACTCGAGCTCTCTCCCGGTAGCCCGCTACCAGACATCAGTCACTTTGCACAGTGACTGTTTTTTTGTTTTTATTTTAAATGGGTTATTCTAAATCTGCTTGAATATGAAATGTACATGTGATCATCATTAGCATTGTATTGACATACTTTTGCAATGTAACCTGTGAAATGGACAAAGCACTCCTAATATTCGCCTCCATGTTGTGTCTTCTCTTCCAGTCAAAGTCCCGGAACGTCTTGCGTATCGGGCTCCCGTCCCTGGGTTCCCCCCTGTGGGGTGACGACCTGTGTTGCCGCGACAACCCCGCCCACGGCCACGCCCTCACCACCTTTCTCTACGGACTGCGGGCCGTGCTGAGGTCATCGCTCTCCGTGGCGGTGCTGACCATTCCCTCACACCTGATCCAGGTACCACGCACCGGTGTCGAACGCAACACAACAACGACAACAAACGTCTCCGCAAGGATCTCTCAATGGCGATAACGTGCTGGCTTTGTGTGGCATGCGTCACACACTCATCCCAGCATGCAGTACTGTACACGTCCTTCTGGGTTGACCCCGGGCGGCGGGCCGCGGGGGGGTTTGATGCGGGAGACGGTAGTGTGTATACGGGTAGTGTGTGTATGTTTGGCCTGTGCAGGTTTGCTTTGTCCTGTTCCTAATGGGGCATGAAGTTTGTGTCCTTTATTACGGGGGCCCGCTCTTGACCCGATGGTGGAGTGCCACCCTCGTATGATTCAGAATGGCGAGAGGCCACTTCCCTCAAATGCCACAGTAGGACCCAGTTGGTTGCACACCTCGTGCGAAAAGTCGTTTATTTTGGTTTCAATGTCTTATCTTGAATGGGTTTGTGTGAGTTGTGTGTTTGTTTGGGCTTTTAATTAGTGCAAACTGTACACAGTGTGTGTGCATTCGCTTCCCTCTCTTTAACAAGAGTATCTCTCCCTTTGTGGCGCTGTGTGTGTGTGTGTGTGTGTGTGTGTGTGTGTGTGTGTGTGTGTGTGTGTGTGCGCGTGTTCGCGTGCTGAGTGTGTGCTCGTGTCTGCGTGTCCAGTCTGGCCTCTCAGTGTGAGGGTGGAGTCATCTGCTGAGGCATATGGCAGAGCGCAGCCCCCCTACCCCCAGACAGCCCAAACTGTAGCAGCACACACTAACCAAACAGCCATCTGAGACCTCGTGAGACGGAGCGCTCTCTCTCTCTCTCTCTCTCTCTCTCTCTCTCTCTCTCTCTCTCTCTCTCTCTCTCTCCCTCTCTCTCCATCCTCCCCAGTGCCGCTCAGACAGCCCATAGACACAACACTCTCTTTGTGATCCTTCAACGGAAGAGGATGTGCCTTGACTCTTCACTTTTCACAGTTTGTTCATGTGCTTTAGGTCCACTCCAGAAAGGCTGAGTGGCTATCTAGCAGATGTCAGCTGTGGTGGGAGCCGTCTCAACCCCTCCCCCCCCCATCCCACCCCCCCAGTCGTACTGTCCCTCTCTGGCCTTGTACCCAAACCCCCTTAATCTTCCCCCCCTCCCCCAAGCCTTCATCCGCGCCCAGAACGGAGGAAGCACATGCGGGCAGAGACATGGATGCACATGGGGGATGGGGGTGGAGGGCGTTTGGCGTTTTGGAGTCAGGTGTTGGGTTATTTAGCCAACATGGTGGTAATTAGAGGCCGTTAAGACAGGGTACCTGTGAGACCTTGGGTCTATTAGTGTAACCCAGTCTGCCTCTTGAAGGCTTCAGGTGAAAGTGGTTAGAATTAGTTAGATTAGAGTGTTTTCCCAGGACTTAATGTGGCCCAAATCATGTATGTTTTCCACAATATAAACATATATGAAAATGCAACGTCCATTCTGGAGTTTTAGACCTCATCTTTCACACACGTTTATTTGTAAGATGAAATTATTTTTTTTTTAATCTTGTATTTTGTTATTCTCATCAACACCACTATTGGCCACAATCTTTTTCCCCTATTTCCTCTATTTAAGTACAAAATTGATCACACATAATAGTCCCAGTAGATAGCACAGATCGAACAGAAATAAATGTGATTTTTTGCAGTTACTTTGCTCATCACTTGACACGTTTAATAATAAACCAACACAGAATCGCATTGGTGCATCTTTAGATCTGTTTTCAGAGGTACAGCATCCATCAGAGATGAGTGATTCACACACTCAATGTGTTTAGTACTTCCAGAACAGCCACGGGAGGAGCGTTTTCTGTTCTTTACCTGGGCTAATTAGTTTTGTTGTTCGGAGCACATTCCAGACTAGAAGCCAGTCGTTTGGGACGACACCGGGCGCTCCATCTATTATTGAGCGGCTTGGGAATCTGAGCGATTCATTGAAAGCCTGCCTAAGGCCTCAGTCCGTCTGAAACATTAATTAGGCTGGTCCCGGCCCGGCCGTCCTCTATACTGCTTAATATCTAGCTGCCACGCCCAGCTCCAAAGTTAACTCTGTGCTTACAGAAATTGTACCACAAACCCTTGTATAGGACCACAAACCCTTGTATAGGACACCACACCTTATGCATGAACGGTGTCTTTATTGTTCTGAATCGTGGTACGATTTTTTCGTGTTCGCCCCATCCAAAGCTCATAGGTAGGGAGAAACAAAACCAATCTCTCGCTTGTGATGGTTTGATTAGAAAGCTATGAAGAAATTACGTTGGGTACAATTTAGTACCATGCTATCCCATCCAATGCACTTCAAGCACATTACGAGTGGCACTCATGCATAGCATGTGTTTTAACTTTGAGTACCTCATTATGAACCCAGAAAAAAACAATTATGACTTTATATAATGATCCCCTTTAGTTGTCTATTTTATGCAAACCGCTACACACCACCAACAACCTAGATATATAAATATCTGAAATCATCCATTTTGTAGTTGGGAAAGTGAGTTTGCTCAGAATAACATAAAATGTTGTCAGAAACATAACAAAATCAGTATGTATATGCTACATGATATTTAACTTGATTTAATATCTTTAATGTGAAGCACACAATTTCAAGTATACTCTACTCTAAAGGTAGAGGAACAACATTTTCTTTTTGAAAGGAAAACATACAATGTCCGTCAAAAGTCGTGAGTTAAATGAGAGTGAGGGGACTTTCCCCTACATCACTCTGATTACTGGCTAAGGTGATGGTCGACCCGCCCCTTTTGCCCTGTCAATCGTCCACAGTCATCTGAGCTAGCAAGCTTTCAGGGTATTTACACTGATGGAATCCGAGCTCATTGAGCCGGCCTCTGTAATGAGTGGCAGTTAAACTGAAGTGCCTCTTGTTTCAGCACCCTTTAAACACTTTGAATCGCAGACACACGCATTCAATACAATACAGTGTTGAGGCAAATTCTTTCCTACCCATTATGTATTTGTGTTATTTTTACAAAACACATTGCAAATTGAACGCGTCGGAAAATAACCTCTTCATAACCTTTTCAAATTGATGCTCTGTTTGGGCCTCAATTGTATTGGATCGAAGCCAAAGCGGTTCATCTTTTAATTGTCTCGTGTCTCCATGCGTATGCAATCACAGGCAGATGGAGGAGAGAAGTCAGCCGACGAAACAGAACTAGGACATGGCTCAACTGCCTTCAGTAACACTCCACATTCTACTCTACTTACTGATAGAATGACTGACTAAACCATCGGTTCCACCACAAACTCACTGCATACCGGCTTTAATTGTCGAGCGCGGATGACCTCGGATACCCCTGTAAGTGTGGGCCGATCCGACGAGGTAGATAGGCATATTTAAAAAAAGTAGGACAAAAATGAAAACTGGGGTGGGGGGGAAAGAGAGAGGGAAAAGACAAGAAGGCATGAAAACTGCATTAGGCTGTGGCAGCCAACACAGAGAGAAGGA
>NC_136938.1:20004491-20091991 GCF_949987615.1 Pollachius pollachius | reverse complement strand
CACACACAAACAGACACACAAACAGCTACACACCACTACACACACACCCATATACATACACACACGCGCATAGCGAAGACACGCACACATAAACACACAGACACCACAACACACACCACGACAACTTCACACACATACACACATGTGCACACAAACAAATCCCACCCCCCTCGGGTTAGACAGCCCTAGTTGTGACAGACGAACGGACGGAGAGTAAAAACATTGAATGGCAGCTTTTGGTTTCACCCAGCAGCATGTTTTATTTACACGGTAACACATCCCGTAGCGATCACAGCGCTCTGCAACTCAAAGAGCAGCCCGCCTCTTTACTAGCTATGATTAGCCAAACAATTTTTGTTCACCGTAAATCAGTTTAGGGGATTTTTTGTGTTGTGTTGTGAAATGGCTAATCCTAGCCATGCAGACCTGGGCTAGTCCTCCATCTCCAGCTAACACACTACGAGGAGAAGAGCCGGTTTAGGGTTATGAAACGAATTCCCGTTGTACGATTGTTTTGATGTGTGTTCCATGAGCGCAAACGCATCTGGTCGTGAGAGTGTGTGTGTGTGTGTGTGTGTGTGTGTGTGTGTGTGTGTGTGTGTGTGTGTGTGTGTGTTTTTCTTCTTTTTTTTATGTGCGGCAGCAGTTCAGAGCTGCTCAAAGCATGCTGGGAAGCCTGTCATTGCAAATCAGCAGAGGGGAAATCACCCAAGTGCACACAGAGAGAGAGAGAGAGAGAGAGAGAGAGAGAGACTCCACCACCATCCCCCCACGTTTTCTGTGTCTGTCTCCCTGTCTCTGTTGCTCCCCAGTGCTCCACTTTCCTCTCTCACGCCCGCCTCTGAGCACCCGCCCACTGCAATTCTTTTTTTTTTTTATGAAAATGTTGCCTAATGGAAGAGGAGGAACGAAGAGAATAGGTAGAAAGTTGAAAGCGTTCCTTTCCAACATTTGTCTTTGTCTCGGTCATACTACGCAGGGTCCTGCCCGGACTCTTTAATTGGTTGGGCCGCTTATTTTAATCACTTGTTAAATAATACATCCGTCCCTCTGACTTTACACGATACATCCCTTCTGACACACACACACACACACACATACACACACACACACACACACACAGATGCAGGCTCGCATGCACACAAGCATGCACACACGCGTAATAGCAAGTATCCCTGCAAGAATTAAAGAGCCAATGAGTTTTCGCTAAGAACAAAAGTTACTGCTTATCTTGCTCAGCCTCATTAAATGTGTATTAGGGTGTTGCCACACTTCTTTAAGTGCTGACTCTTGTATTCTCGATGACTTTTCAAAGGAGAGTGGGAAGGCGGAAGAATAGAAATTGAAAGGGGGAAGTATATGGTGGGTAAGGGGAGAGGATGGGGGGAGGATAATTTGGCATGTTGCAGGAGATATTGTCGAGGTTGTCATTGCTTACTGTACTACGTGCGACATGGGAAAAGTATGTCGGGTAAGATGCTTTGACTGGTTGCGAGCGATGTGTGTTACTCTCGCCGGGGTCCTCCATCTTGTGTCTCCTCTGTGTCCGTTTGTCAGGGTTGCTCCACGTGCGCCAGGTGCCCCGCCTCAACTGCCTGCTCACCGAACTCCCAGACCACAAGGATCTGGCCTTCAAACTCAAGAGGAAGCAGTTCACCATCGAGGTATGTCCCCGGAGGTTTTTCTTGTTCCGATGTAGGGACAGTAATGGGGGTTTCTTTTGGTTCACTCGGAAGTTCACGTTCTGTTCTTCTCTGCAGATCGGGTCCCAGTCGATAACGTTGAAAGGCTCAGGTTAGTTAGTTAGCCTGTAAATCACGCGCTGGAGAAAAGTGTAGCATTAAGCAATGTTTAATCCCAAATAGACTGAATAACAATGTTGAAAGGCGAACCGAAATCTGTGTTCAAAATGTTTTTTCTTTACTTCCAACGGGATTCTGCCATAGCGAACAGAGCACGAGAGTCACTCTGATTGGCTGGAGTCTTTTGAACAACGTAAGGCTGCGTCATATTTGGAAATCAATAACTGCCTAGCAAAGGCCACTGAAATTCTTTGTGAGACGCAAACATCAGCCTAGGGTCCACTGGCCATTGGCTTTCAAGTATCTCCAAATACATATACCCTTGGAAGTCTTCTGTATTTTTTATTGTTATTCCTGCTCCGTGTGAACAATGCATCCGCCTAAAGCATTTTGAATGTCACGCAAGCACATCGTTAGCATGAACAAGAGCCCCATTTATATTTTAACTAATGATTTATTCAGAGCGCCTCTGCATTTGTTGCCTAAGACCAACATTAAGTGCTGATGATTAAGACAGTTCTCGCGTTAGACCGAGCTCTGGTCTCCCGCGATTGCATATTGCGTGCCGTCGGGTGTCAACACAAAAGGTGAAACTATTGATTATGACACCCTTCCTGTTATACGTGGTGTGGGTTGCTCCTCAGCACAGCAGGGTCATGTCCATGAGAAGCCCATGAAAAAGCGGGTTTGATCGCATTTGGTCACTCGTCAAGAGGTTTTATTAAGAAATCCTCATTCGACATACAAGCCCATATACATATATGTATGTATTTCTCCTGTTGGGGTGTTCTACTCATTCATTTTGATTCATGGCTTCCCAGGCCCTTTGCCTCCTGTCACAAACAGGGCATCCCAGCAGCAGCGGCAGCACATCATCGCTCGGCCGCAGAGCAATCAATCTGTCACGGCGCCACCACTCCAGAGACAAATTAAGGGGCCCTCCTCCTAACTCAGCCTCATGATTGGTCCTCATTACATTATCATTACCTTATCACACCCTCTGCTCTTCAGACTATTAGTGGGGCCTATTGTCTCAAGCAGGAGGTGAGTGGGAGGAGACGATTGCAACCCAACTCTACCACCACCACCACCACCACCGCCACCACCACCACCGCCACCCTGCCCTGCTTGCACCCCCATAGTTAACCCCCCTCCCCCTCTTCACCTCTTCCGCCAGCCCCCTCACCATCAAAACCTTCTCTAGGCATTTGTCTACTCCCTTATTGGCTCACTACCTCTCAGCCAACCCCCGTCCCAACCACTGACCTCCTGAATGGGCCACTCCAGCATTGATTTATAAGGTTCGTAAAAGTCAAGGTGGATATCCCCAATGGCCTTTTAATTAGGCCCTGCAGAGTGCATGGCCAGGGATCGGAGGAAGGGTGCATCTAATGGGGAGAGATGGGGCTCTTGAGGGGCTCAATGCAAGCAGGCTGAGGTCTTAGTTCCTTTAGGAAAAGCTTTGCATGCTGTTCCACGGGATCACAGCCTCGCCTGAAAAACAGAACATAGAATTGCATGGGGAAGGTAGACCTGGAAAGAAACTGATTTTACGACTCTAGATTGACCTAGGATGTCGACATGAGAGAAGGTGTCTATATGAAATGCAATATGAAATTGAAATACCTGGAATCAAAACTGTTGGGAATTTCCAAAGAACATTGTATTGTATCAACAGTCAGTCATTAATCAAATGGCCCCGAGCGATGTATCACACTGTTGTGGTTCCAGTTGGGCTCAAATGAGGGCTGCGGTTTTCACTCTATGGTGAAGTAACACATTCAGTGCAGCATATTTACGCCATGAAAGTTTGATTTGTATTTGTAGTATTTATTGTGTGCGCGCGTGTGTGTGTATGCAAAAGCACGAGAATGTGTGCACACGCGTGCATGATGCCATCCGCACCCCTGCGTGCCTGGACGTCACTTCGGCGTGACCTTTTGGCCAACCGTCTCAGTGGGACCAGTGATTGACACATTGAGATAGTGATCAGACTCCAAGCCTGGTGTGTGGACGAGTGACAGCCCATGCCAGCCCTCCCTTATCCCCGCGATTACCGCGGCTCCTCAGGCCCCGGGGCCACATACAGCACTCCCTCAACTGGGTTCAGTCCCGTGCCGGGGTCCCCTTGTCTTTTTTTTGCACCCCGACCGACATTATTCTTAAAGGCTCGAAAACTCATTGACACTCACATTGGCACACTGGGATCCTTAATTCTTCTTCTTCTTCTTCTTCTTCTTCTTCTTCTTCTTCTTCTTCAGTCCTATTTTTTAGTCCTGTCTTGCTCCTCGTTATCTTCATCATCTTCCCATCCAGTACGTACGAGTGATGAGTGATAGGTGATTGACAGTGCTCTGTGGTTGATACCGGGGTCAGGCTGCCTCGTAACCATGACTGCTCATGAGGTCATGCTGGCAGCTAATTTCTTAAGGGTTTGACTCGCGCTTCTTCCTTTCACACACACCTCAGGAACCCAGGAATGCTAATCGCTTCCCAGCTATAGAGCGCAGCCTCTCAACAAAACAGTAGTTCAATGAAATTACTATTTTAAACAATTAGTATTTACACCATTTTCCCTGTATGATCTTTCCATCTTTTGCGGCTTTACCAGAATTAAAGGAGTCCACAGGGTTCTTGATATTTACTGGCAGGGTTTGTAAGTTCAGGCTTAGGTTGACAAGCAGTTATTAGACGTCATGCCTGAAGCCAGAATTAACCCATGGCCCTGTCTAAGCAGGTAGAGAAGTGTAAGGTGTTTAGACAAGATCAACACACAGTCACAGACACTTAAGCAAACATTGCACACACGCACACCTACACCTACAGGAGAATGCACTTTGACACCCATGCACATATTTGTCTGGGCCCTCATTAACAAGCGCACACTCTGTGTTAAGGGACGAAGCTCTCAAGAATGCAGTGGATATGCAAAAGCTTTCGCCTTACCTTTATCTGACCCTTTCAGCCCGCAGACAATACGCCTGTGGGGTACTGGGGTGTCCCAGGTAAGGCAAGGGGTCAAATACAGTATAACACGGTAGGGGATTTGTGTCAAATTAGTCTTGTCTTAGAGAGGAGTCATTTGGAGGCCTCTGTGGAACTGAGACAAGAACCTCAAGACGGAATCCTTGTCATTTCTCCTTCCCCCCCCCCTTGGTGCGCTTAAAGTTCAACTTTCAACACTGAATGTAAGGTGGAAGAACGTTGAGAGACTGGAGATAATGATGACGATGATGATGATAATGACACGGAAGAGTTGAGGGATGAAAAGGCCATCCAAGCTGAGGGTTGAAGAGCAGAGTGGTATAGTAGGTTAATGTTTGGTGGCGTGTCCTCAAAATGTCTTATCGCCAGCGCCTCTGTGTGCCCCTCTCCTCCCCACAGCCCCCTCCGTCGAGGCCCGTGGGTGTCAAGGGAGGGGTGTTAATGGACCTTTGTGAGGACCTTAACAGAGGCTGGGGGTTGGAAGGGGTGGTGGTGTAAGCTAAGAGGAGCAGTTAAGTGATTTTCAGGTCAGGTCTAATTAAAAATGAGGGGTTTTCCTCAGAGGAATCAAACTGCCCTATTGAAAGAGAAATAAGGGGAGAATTGTAGATTGGAAAATGAGTTGGACACGTGCTTTCCTAAGGGCTTGTTGTTTGTGGTGCATTTGTTGTATTTTTTCTGTAGTTGCTTCTGCAAATTTCAGCTAATGAGTGGTACTAAAAATAGGGGATGCTGTTTTTTTACTGGAATCCTTACTAGACTCCAAACCAATACATTTGTTATTCACTGCCCATTTTATATAGGTACAACATAAGAGGTCATTGAAAACAGAACTGTGCTAAAGTACCCCTACAGCCGACTTCATAGTTGAGTGAATGAAATTTGTATTTATTTTATCCATGTGTCTGTGATTCCCGGGTCCTACCGTGGGAGTCACAATCAAATGGGAATGGACCTCTTCAATAATATTACCACTGAATAATTTACTTTCCATCCCTCCATGTACACCAGCCTTTGTCGCATTTTGGACAAGATGTATGTATGGTTGCTGTGTGTGTGTGTGTGTGTGTGTGTGTGTGTGAGTGAGATAGAGAGCACCTAGGCAGGCCAGTCCGTGGCACGCGATCGGACCCCTTTGCCGAACAATATTCACAACATACAGCAGATCGACATTCATTATTTAGCAGAGATTTTATCTATTCTGCGAATGTGCATGTATGTATTCAAGCAAATACGCTGTCTGTGTATGTGTGTGTGTGTGTGTGTGTGTGTGTGTGTGCGTGTGTGTGTGTGTGTGTGTGTGTGTGTGTGTGTGTGTGTGTGTGCACGCGCCATTTGACCCATCTCGTGTTTGTATTTGTACGTGGTTTGTGTTTCTCATCATAGCATAATGATGTGTTTCAGTATGTGGCTACACTTCTACGCCCGGTTCTAAATAAACAACAGTATTTCTTTTTTGCTCACAGTTAGTCTTGTAAATGTGCATTTCATGTTAGTACACTTTCAGACACAGTAGGGATGTAACGAATCGCAGATGCACATCGGTCCCCGATTTGAATGTTGACGATGAGAGTGCATTTATCTTTCAAAAAGTCGGTTCAAGCGATACAAATCGCCGATTCACTAACATTTTGTAGGAATGAATTTGTGTCTCTATAGTTTCTATCTTCCAAAATGCATCTCATCTACCTTCCAAAAAGCATCTCAGGACTGCTGGTGACAGCAACTGATCTCCAAAATCATCTGCGCTTCCAAGCAACGATCCCAGAACTTAGCTCGGTCAGGTACAGTTCACAACTTGACGTGTCTTTTAACATATCGGACGTAGACATTTTGCGGGGTCTGGGCAGCAGATGGTACCATGTTTCGGTTCTGTACGGCTGGTTTCGCTGTCAAGTTCAACAGCGCCAGAAAACGCATCATTCATGGTTGTTTTTTTGTCCATTTATCACACTGTGCCATTACTGTTACATTGCTGTTTTACCTGGCAAGGACTGGTCTTTTCTCTATTCTCTTTTCATATAGTACACATAGCGAGACATTATGTTATTTCCGATTCATTTACCTTTATTTATATATCTTTGGTAAAGCGTTGGTACACTAATCATTGCATTACATGAGATATAAAAATGAAATGCAAACTCTGTTCACCATAGCAAGTTACTGGTGCTTCCTTATTGTTCCTTACCGTGTTTTAAGGGTGGTTCCCAGGGGAAGTTATTATTTTGAGCTTGTTTAACTAGCTTTTATAGGCTATGTTGTCAAATGTACCATAACATGTTGAGTGTTATTTCAGGATTGCTGGAGTTTATTTATTTAGTATACTTAAATCTTTCAGCACTCTTTCTATTGTGGTAACTGAAATTTGCATTTATTATTCAAAGTACTCTTATCAGTACACAGTATCTTCAACTACCCAAAAGTGAGTACTCTGTTCTCTGTCTGAATGAAAGGGAATGCTGCATCCCTTAATCAAATGAAATAAGTAGGTTGAATCGCGTCAAACTTAATCGCATAGATTTTCCAATCGAATTGTTTCATACTATATTGTATTGGAGTCCATGTACAGAGATGCGTGTCGAATCATGCTTGGAGGGATGCATATCCATAAGACACAGTTTAGGTTGTTTAATAAGAATGTATAATAATGGGGTAGAGGATGTGTTTATTCGCACAAAGTCAAGGATCAAGGGTCGCTGCAGAGGAAAACAATCGCCCAGAGCTGTGTGTGTTTTTTTCGCCTGTCTAAGTCCACAGATGCCTCGGGAACAACGACAAACCCCAGCTACAATGGCAGCTGTGTTTAAAGTCAAAGCTTGTGGGGGAAGAGTAGATCAGAGATCAGTGGCCAAACATGGCCGCCCTCGACCCAACCGCCTCACAATTCTTCTGCATTTATTTCCCCTCGCACAAACAGACAGTAATAAAAAACAAACAAACAAAACAAAATACGACAAATGTGCTCGCCCTGCCAGAGCCAGTCACAGTTTGCCTAAACCGGCCTCTTAGAAGTGAAGTTCCTTCGTCAGTGAGCAGTGAACCCTAAGCCTCCTCTGCACACTGCGCTCATCCTCCATTAGCCCCCTCTAGCTTAGCATGAAGAGGCTGGAATCAGAGCTGGTTAGAGCAGCGATCCTGGTCCTCAGCTCCCATTAAGGGAGACGCACTGGTCCACACATACATGCCACCCTACATCAATGGGGGGGTCTGCTGGTCTCTTCAGGGGCCCTGTGTTGAGGGTAGAGAATAGGGGCCGTTGTATTAGCATAATGTATTGACTGCAGAGCCAGGGCCCTCCCGGTGCTCCAGATTGTGTCCTCACAGCGTGGGCTTTGCTTTAACCGGGAGATTGTTTTATTGATATCGCCCTAAGTTCTGTGATAAACCGCCTAATTTTGTCTTTATTTCCTCGGCTTTTGGCTTTTGTTATTCTGAAGGGAGCTGTTTGTGTGTGAATTGTAATTGTTGTCACTGTAAATCCTACGCTAATCCCATACAATCCTTTCTTATCACCATTAAGAATTCACAAAGTATTTAGGTATGCTTAGACCTTGTTTATCCAAGATATACGAACTGACTTGTAAATTAGCATGCCAAACCAAATAAATGGAAATTAATGTGCTTGTCACTGTATGTAGCTGATGATGGCGATGACGACAACATTAGCAGCATCTATTAACAAATAATAAGGGAAAGATGACTTAGAAAAAGATTAGCAGTGATCATCAGAATAATGCATAGCTAGACTTCAATCAAAGCCAAAAAAAATAAAGAATTGGGCGGAATTTAATAATCCAAACTGGATCATAATCCCCCACAATTTTATTACCAATGTGTCGGTACGAAGCCCTTTTGGGCCGGTCCTTTCCTCCTCGCTTGCAACCACTGAAGCAAACACCCTGCTGCCCCCCGTAGCACTGGCGGCGATAGAATCAGAAAACAAAATCGCAAAGTCCCTCCTCCGCTCGCTGGTCCTTCCAGAGAGAATGGTCGTTGTCATGACGGGCACAAAACAGGTCCACGGTGGGACCGGTTCAAAGGTGGAATGTTGATCCGGAGCAGGAGCGCTGAGCCCAGGAACGCTCTCTACTTGGCTCCTAAAAATAACTTTCCCACACTCTGGGCGCTCCCCGTACTGGAGGGAGAGTGTGTCAGGGTTTGTGTTTTTGTGTGTGTGTGTGAGTGTGTTTGTGTACTCTGGATTTTAGTGTTCCAGTTGCAGCGGTGGTGTCGGGGGTGCATTTTATCCAAACAGAACAAGATAGGAAATTAGGTTTACCAATGCGAAATTGGGTTGTTGCTTTTACTTTTTTGTCATTTGTAAAAGGGTTGACTTATCCTGTCTTTGGACCTGATGAAAAAAATACAACACCAATAGGGCTTTGCATGGTTTCCCCTTTCAGCTGGTTCTCCGTGCAACAATGCTTTAACAAGCCCTATTCCTCGTTTGTGGAGACACCCCCGTGCCTTTTTGAACCCTCTCCTTCACCTTCAAGCAGACTATAAAGACATGCGTCTCGGGTCGCTCTCGGTGGCTGCTTAACCCCTTGCCACCGTGAGTATGGTTTAAAGAATTGTGTTTTAAAAGGGGGATACACCCCACAATCAATAGATGAGTTATTTAAACTGGTGTCGTCTATTGAGGAAGCATGGAGACCCACTGAATGTAGAGGGGTTCTCATGAATTTTACGAGTGTCCGTGTCCCCTCATCCTCCAGAGTTAACAGGTGGCTATTGAATGGCTTTGGCCCGATGATGGAGGACAGGGAGACACACATAGTGCCCTGAATGGCCTTTAATTACACCCAGTAGATTATTCAGAGGGCCGACGGAAGGCCAAGCTTACACTTCAAAAGGAAAGTACAAGGGGCAAGGTGTTGCTATTTTCTCTCCGCAAACGGTTTGTGACCCCTGTTTATTTGCGGTTGGCCTTTACGGCCTAAATCAATGTATAGGGTGAGATGGGGTTTACATTAGATTGGAGTATTATCTTAATGGACATTTTGCAAAGGGGTGACGATGGCGATGGCGCTGATGGGGGTGGAGTGGGATGAGTTGGCTGAGCACTCCAGTGTATGCCTTAACCAAACTTTCCCTTTGTCCCCAACAGTGATGGGTGATGATGAGTGACAAGGGTGTTAGGAGTGGGTTTTGGGGAACAGAATGTGTGCCTGGGTGTTGCACAGCCAAGCTCACACAAAAGGCAACCCGAAAGGTCATCTCTGAGCCAAGCGTTTTGTTTACCTACAAGCAGTCTTGCAACGTGTAGAGTGAACTAGATGGTAAAATAACCTTGTGTATATACAAGGGTTTAAATATTTGCCTTGGCTAGCGGCAACATGTTTATAATAATTGAAATTTATGGTAATGCTTTGTCAAGATATTTGTTGTCAAGTAAATCGAATTAACAGATGACATAGTGTGTTTGCAAAACGTGTTTACAATTTGTGTCTACAATTTGAAGTCTCCGATATTTTGCCTTTGGGTTGGTAATAATGAAACACTTTTATACAACCTTGAAAATTGTACATTTGTAGTCTGACATGTGGGCCAGGACAATACATATTTTTTCTTAAATCTACTGTAGGAAAATAAACAAATACGGATAATATCAGTTCCCAGTTGAAAATTGTTGATACTACTATTAAATACAAACCATACTATCTTAACATTGTCTTTTTGATTCACACACCCTTGATGTACAATTAGCAAAGGATCCGAGAACCACCCATTCTTTTTTTAAGTTGGTTCACAAAGGACTTGAATGAAGAATTAGTCAAATTCAACTGGAGTAAGTTAAGTGTCTTCAAAAGAAATGAAACAGTTTTACCAGAGTACGTCAACGCATGCCTCTGTCTAATCAAACCTACAACTGTGTCCTCACCCAATTGCACACATTCAACTAGCTATAAAGCGCTAGCTAGGCAGAGCAGTTCTATTATCTCTGCGTGCAAGTGTTTCCCAGGTGGCATCCACAGACTGATGCTTCTGCCGATGACGCTGGATGGAGGTCCGCGAAGAACCCTTTATCTTTTTTTTTTTTTTGCTTCCTCTCCTCCTTTCCTCCCCCCCCCATCATAAGCTCAGGCAGTGATCGTAACGTGGGGTGACAGCTCACCTCTCCCTAGCGTGCCTACGGTTCTCTGAGCGTTCGCTGGGGACCCCCACAATCCCCCCCCAACCCGACCCTTTCCTCCCCTCCTCCACTAAACCCCCCCGGTGTAACCCTCGCCCCTGCCCCCACTCCCTCCCCCAAATCCCAGAAGGGCACCAAGGTGCCTCCATATGTTAGTCTGAGGTTTCTCACGATGTGTTGATTTGTCCTTTTTCCCGTAGAGAACGCCAAATTACAAATTGATTTGTTTATCATATGAATTGAATTCAATCTGCTTGTCCCAGTAGAGGGCCAGTGAGGGCATGGCACTCTACTGGGAAAATATTGAGTAGTCTAGTCTGGTCTCCTAAGTCAGTTCAAACGTAGTCTAAAAATATCCTTAATGTTTTCAAAGTCAAGGTTTACACATTACTAAAACAAAACGGGTTGCACCACACCAACTACTTCCTTACGTAGTAGTAGTTATTCAACGTTTACACTTACCCCTAAGCAGGTGTAAATGGTGGCAGTTGGTGGAATATGGCAGTTAGAATATGATCTGCAAAATGATATAATTAGGGGGGAGGGTGGCTATGGCCGTGGCGTTCGGTAGCCAATGCGCAGAACCCAGCAACTGTAGCCTCCTTCTACACGAGACGGTGCCGGTTGAACTTATTTTGCATTTTACAACACAAAGAGTACATGGGTACAACAAACCGTAAAGTAAATTCCGAATGTTCCATGCTAGTCCTCTCCATTATTCCCAAGCACATCGTTACTTCGTTTACACCGTAGCTTGTTGATTCATTACAACTTAGTCGTCGTCGCGCTGAACGGACAACAAACTGCTTCTGTTAAACTCACGCGTTGCTAAGTTGTTACTAGTTAGGACAGTAACCACGTATCGTTGGTGAAACCAACATTCAGTTTGGAACTAACTAGTGGTAACTAAGGACTTAGGAAGGACTCTAACCACAGAATTAGTTTAGAACTTATGCACAGCTGGTGCAACCCAGTCTTTGTCTCTTCTTCTATTTTGGTTCCATCTTCCCTGAACCCACCCTCTGTTCTTCTACGGAAGTGGTAAAGGCAGTGGTTGGAAAGGATTGTTTCGAAGGCGTCTTAGTTCAAGAAATATGAAAGCCTTCATGTTTAGCGAGAGAAGTGTTCTGATGAGGTTGTAAGCGTGGTCACAGAAATAGTTTGTACAAAGGCTTGATTTACACCTTGTTTAATTTAAGATTTTTTTTACCTCTGTGCACCAAATTTCTAGTATGCGTTACATGTGCAGTTTTGCATTTCGACTTAAATCCCTTCCATGCAACATTTCCTTTGTAGCACAAATATGTATAGATGTCCAAATATATATTAAACTACCTGGGTCATCTCAAAAAGTTTGAGGGAATTAGTATGTCGGCATTTCTCTTTTTGTGACTGTGACTTTGCCTTTGCCTCATCCGATTAGATGAGCGGATTTCCGCTCTTTGTGGAACAAATCAAAGACTTGACTTCAGAGCCTCTCATCTTGTTCTAAGTAACCTTGTGTCTCAGCCACGGGGTGGACCCCAGTGAATGTCCTCACACCACTGCATGCAGATCTCATAGGACTTAAAAGTTCAACAGCTCTCTTTGAAGGCACACTTGAAATGGCTCAAAATCACTCTCGATTCACCAGTCATCTAAGGGTTATTGCGTTGATCAAAAACAAACCCATGCAGAGGGAGAAATAAAGGTAATATGCGTTATGGACGTGTATCGCAACATTTACCAGAATACTTAATTTATTTTCGCGTGTCTTTCCCATGTGTAGTAGATATTGACATGTCCCTGTTGAGTTTGACCTGTAGGACTGTATTGCCTAGTATCTGGTGAATTGTGTGTCCACATGTGAGTCGCTGGGGAGGAGTCGTGGTGATGGGAGGGGGGAAAGTGGTCAAGGGTTTTGTGGAGGTAGGCTTGCGTGCTTAGATTGGCTGGGGAGCAAAGCATAATGCATGTGGGGTTGTGAATTTTTGATTTTAGAGAAAGCAGTTACCAGCATTAACCTCGACATACAGAGCCTGCACTCTCCCCCTATACCCTCTCTCTCTCTGTTTTTCTCCCCATAGTCAGCATTTTCAGAGTGCTGCAGTCACAACACTTAAAGTTCCTGCTGCATCTTAAACATTCACACTCACACTTTCGCCCTTTCGCCTCATCTTGGGGCTTTATCACGGTGCTTTTTAGGCCCCTTCTTGTTTTAGGGGAGGTGGAACTTCTGAGTCGCCCCTCCGGTGTTGAAGTGGATGTTATGGAAAACAAAACAAAAGAGGGAAGAACAAGTCAGTCAAAAGCAGCCCCGAGGTGTGTGTGGAAGTTACTAGCCCCAACTCATGTGCTTCGGACCAAAGACCGCCAACAACGATGCAAAGCAGCGACTGCAGTGCATATGATGCAAAGAAGCAGTACATACATTAGTGCACATAACTCAAACACTGTAAATCCTAGCCTTCTTTATTCAGCTCTGTTCTTGCTGGTGTGTGTGTGTGTGTGTGTGTGTGTGTGTGTGTGTGTGTGTGTGTGTGTGTGTGTGTGCGTGTGCGAACAGCCCCCTTTCCATCCTTAATGGCACGCCGCATATCAAGAGAGGTGGCACTGGGGCTGGTGTAATCTTACTGGCCTTAATTACAGGCAGTATCCCTTAATAGGCTGCTCAAATAGATACCAGCCATTAGAGTGTCTGTGACAGGAGAGGGCCGCTTGGCCACGGGGAAGGTGATAAAGGAAAGCCATGGCTCATTTAGTTGTATCTCTTTTGTTCACACATCTCTGAATTAAAGTCAAGCGTGAAGATGGCGGGGTGGCCATGTTAAAGTGATTTATGTGAACTTCTTTGCTATGGGGGCGCTTATCTGGTCGGCCTCTGCTTGCGTTGTCAGCAATCAGGTTTTTTTTTAGTTTTTTTTCTCGTACAATGAAGTGATTCAATGAGTTGAGGTGGTGTAAGTCACTTAACGTCGCTGGTTCAAAATGATCCCATTACCCCGCTGACTACTATTCAAAAAGGTCTCCAAACGCTCCCCTTTTCCGTAACGTGGCGCAAAAACATGCGAGACATGCGCATGATGACTCCCGCCCGAGGGTTCCTTTAGTGAGCCTGTAAACCTTTGGATTCCATTCGCCCCTCTGTGGTTTCACACAGTCTTGTTCCAAACCGCAACCCACCCCAGTCCCCAGCTAATTGAATGAAACCACAACACAACATTGCCCGTGGACATACTTTTACCAACTTGTGTTTTTAAAAGTTTTACTAAAAGGTTTCTTTTTCTTTTCTACTCCCCACAACCCTTTCTTTCCCTCGTCTTCTCACTTGTGTTTGGTCGCCTTCCGACTGCACCTGGCAGCGCTGCCCTAGAGGATCCGCTCTTTAAAACTGGCATTAATGTTAAATAGCAACAAAGGATGTTCCTGATAGATCCACCAATCCAGCCGCTCCCTCTTTGTCTTTATTAGCCGCAGAACAGCGTGCGATCTGACGACATGATATGTTTGAGTCACACCGCTGACAGCCGCGGCATCCATTTGAAATGCCATAAAACAAAATCAGAAACCATTAACGATGATATCCCCATTATTAGCATGGAAATTAGAAACAGAACGCCGCTAAGTACTGAAAGCCTGTCACTTGAATGACAGCCTGAGACACTCGTGGTTCAATGCACTGTATTTAAGATATGTTTGATGTTTTTCAAACTCCATATTTGGCACATTATTCCCGGGTGGCGGCCCACACCTTGTTGGTATTTAAGACAGATTTCAGAGGATGTTGCCGGATGGATTCAGGGCTGCGGCCCCCCCTCATACCGCGCGAGTGTCGTAGGCTGACAGATCACTGTCTGGATGAGAGAGCACAGCAGCATCCCACCTCATTACCGTAGCAACACACTAACCCAGGGACCGCGGCTCGGCTCGCTGTGATTAAGATGTAAATTTCCTTTAATTGGAATGTAAATTCATACATTTATATGAAGACATCAGCTGTCAGATTGCAATATTGTGTCCTTCTTCTTTTCTCTCTCCCGCACCCCCCCCCCCCCCGTCCCCCAGCCAAGGGACGAGGTGCCTGTAATCTGTATCATTCTCCTCGCAGTCCATCCTGGGATTTGCCGTTCGTTTAATGGTCGGGCTCTATTGTCCCGCGTCCAGCCTGTCATTGTAATGCCGCCCATTCATGTTTCTGTGTTTTGTTGCTGCCTGATTTTCTCCAGCTACCTGTGTTTGTTTCTCCATGCATGGCTGAGTCGCCGGGGGCCTTGGGGATGCAGAGGGGTGGGTCTTCGGGATGGGGGGGGCGGAAGAGAGAGGGGCTGGTGGTTGGAGTGGGGGGGAGGGGTCATTTGGTGGCCGTATTTTGTGTGTGCATTGATTACTTCTGCTGAATGTTCCTCAATGCAAATAAGTCTGCCGCTTTGAGGGGAAGCACATGTATCTGAAGTAATTAATTTTACCCTTGAATGCCAGCTGTGGTGTCGCAGTGACGTTTTTCCCAGAATGAGCTTTCTCACCAAAAAAAGGTGTCAATTTAGGGATTTGGCAGATGAAGGGGATGCTTTTGCCAATTTATATGCTTGTACGACTTTGGATTAATGTCTAATTTTTTTGTATTCCTTTCTGATTGTGTTTGTTTGATCTAGATGTGTGTGATCGTTCAGCCCTATGTGTTTATCACACTAAAAAATAAACTGTAATCTGTGTGTGTGTGTGTGCTTTTGTCTGTGTGTCGGCGTGTGTGCTTGTCTGCGTGTGTGTGTGCTTGTCTGCGTATGTGTGTGTGTGTGCGCGTGTCTGTGTGTGTGTGTGTGTGTGTGTATGGGTGTGCGCGTGCGGCCGGGAGGCAGACTTGTCAGGGCCAGGAGGTTCCTCTTCTTAACACAGAGTGCAACGAGAGGTGAAGAGTACAGAAAGAGGCATTTAAACACACAGTCAAGTTGCATTAAGCGGGCGTTGTGTATTCCTCTCCTTTTAGCAGCCTGATATGTTTGGATCATGATGTCTGTCTTTTTTTTTTTTTGTCATGTCACTTTTATTTATTTATTACTTTTTCCAAAGATTTAAGATCTCCTCCAGCATGTGAGGCCAAGAGTCATAACAATAGCATCTGACTGACTGTGTGGTGAATAATTAGCTTTCCTGGTGGAAGTCACAGTTTCCGTGGTCGAATGTGATCAGGTTCACAATGTTGGGCACTACACTCCACTGTGAAAGTGTAGACAGGAATTATATTGGACCACTAGTGAATTTTCGATATAATTGTCGTTCTCTGTTTTTGTTAAATAGCATCGTCATAGATGCTCAGAGACAAGCAACCTTTTAGGAAAGATGTATCTGTCTAACATGGATAACACACTGCATAGCACAAGATGCTTTGTGTTTTTAAATGTATGGTCACAAGCAGAGGCAAATAGTTATAGATGGTGTGTTAGACTGCTGTCACTGAAATATTAATGAAGTTTGTTTTGAAAAAATGAATAGTAATAAGAAAAAATTTAACTATATCTTCATCCGAACCTATTACGAAATCTCATTCAGACAATTATTGGTTCAGTCCATAAGAGGAGTATATTTAAGGTGATGAGATTGTTGCCTTCTTTGTGAATCTTGAGGCAATTTAGTACATATTTAATTACTTTCCTTGTTGTGCATTTTTCTCTTCAAATTAATTTTCTATTTTCTTAGTTTTTTACTTTTCTTCTCACTGTTCTAGTATAACCCTGCCTATCTTGGCCATAATTCAAACAATCGGGTGGCTTCCACTTTTTATGGAGACAAAACCATAAAGGTGTCGTTTTCTGTTTGTTTTCTATGCTCTTGGTCACGCGAACCAATGTGCAGGGTGGAAACTGATCCTACGACTCGCATCTCTTCAATGATTGCCAGTTACTCAGAGTGTGTGTGTATGTGTGTGTTGTTTGGATCCTGCATATCTTGTGTACATTCCTCCCCAGCTCACACACTATGTGATAGCCTGCAGGTCACGCAGGCTGCTCTATGCAGTCGTTCGAGGTGATGTGACACATCGCGGACATGTTTGACTGAGGCATTCACACCTGCAGAAGGCCATGACTCACTAAGTTTTAATTTGTACACAAGAACAACAACAATGACCTTTTCACGTGATGTCAATACCCATCTATTCAGTCATGAGAAAGGATCTCTAGTCAATGAAGGACGAACATGTTGGATTACCCCCCCCCCCCCCCCCCCCCCCGTTGCGTAATAATGTTAATAATAATAATGTGATGCTTTAGTTGTTCATACTTTAGAACTTTTTTTGAGGTTGCATGTGTTTCATGTCTCTTTCAAAGCAGTGTTCGGGCCATAAGGCTATAGCCGTTGCACATACAGCTGGCCATCCATAAGATTATATCAAAGTCTGCATTGCACATTTCAGGTAACGTACATCAAGAACAGCAGCGAACAGGCAAAGTTGCAGTCTTGTACCTTATACATATGTATTTCTAAATGGCTGTATGGGGTACAGTAGTATATGCGTATCTAGGGAGAGAGTGGCAGGGGCTCTCATGTCACGGACCCAGCTACAGACTCCCTCCAACCCCGTAGTTCTGCATGCCCCTATACGTAGTTCAGATCCAACAGTGAGAGGAAACCGGTCGACCCATCCCTCGATTCCCTCATCCGCCCGCTCAGGTTTTTCCCTGATCATCAGGATTCCGGGCTGAGAAGAGAATCTCTTGTCAACAGCAACCTCCAGACACCTGTTGAGGCAGCCCCGCCCGCTTTGTGGCCTTATTTCAATTAGCACTCCTTTAGGACATCATGCTAATGAACATACACACACACACACACACACACACACACACACACACACACACACACACACCCTCTCACAGTCACACACACACACACGCCCTTCACTGCCATTTCATCCGTCACCTCCAATTTACATCCGAAAGCGACAGCCTGGAAGACCGACACGTTCCCAGACGCTTCTGTTTCTGTTCCAGAGGAATCCGCACCCGGGTCAGGTGAGCCCGCCAGGCTGAGGCGATGTGGGCGGGGCCAGTGTTTTCTGGTTTGGGGCTTTTTTCGTGAGCGTTGCTCACTTGCTGCGGCCGATCGAAGGAACATCGGATGATCCGGAGGGGTGGGTGTCTTCGACGTTCCGCCCTGTCTGTGCAGGTGCGTGCATGGGGTTGGGGGAGGAAGTGAGTCACCCTATTGCCTTGCCCTTGAGTCTCACGGTGAGGCTGCAAGTCGTGCCACGATTATAGAATTTGCGTTTTAATATCCGGGTTGATTATTTTTGCTCTCGCTTCTCGCTCCAGGGACACGCGACTGTGGTTGAGGTTACAGGGGGCAATGTCTTCCTCCAGTTTCTCTTTACCCTCATTGGTGTTCAGGCTCTGATATGATGGTGATAGTGACGATGATGATGATCGAGTTGGTCTGCTATAAAAGTATGGTTGAAAAACAGGAGGTAAAAAATAATGGGTTTTACATCCTTTCCTTACTTCATTGCTCCATCGGACCTCTTTTCCCTCAACACGGTCTCAGAGGGACCTCGCGGATCTGGCTCACCAGAGACAACGCTGTCCCTTTTCATTTCCAACGTAGTCTACAGCCACTTCAAAGGGAAAGGTAGAGAGAGAGAGAGAGAGAGAGAGAGAGAGAGAGAGAGGGGGCAGAGAAAGAGTGTTTGTCCCCCAGGTACGACAGACTCACTCAGGCAGAAGGGTACCACATGGAGGGATATGTAGGTTTGTGTGTGTGTGTGTGTGTGTGTAGGTGGGGGGCGAGGGGGGCGACGTTGCTTTCCTTGGCTTCCTCCTCTCCCTCCCTCCCTCCTTCCTTCCCTCCCTCCCTCCCCGACACACATCTGTCTTTTTTGTCCTTTCACCCAGCCTCTTCTCTCCCACTTCTATTCAGGTCTATCGCTATTCATAAAGACTCATTTACTGTTAGGTTGAGGGGTATAACCAATGTGTTTTATGCCCCGGCTTTCTAAGAATCAAGCTTTTCACGTGTGTATGTGTTTAGCTTCTGTTTCAGAGAACCTTATTTGGCCCGTGGACACAATGCGGTTCCCGTCACACCAAGTGCTTTAAATGCAAATTCGCGTCTTCTGTACAGCGATCATCATTTGAGTCCGCACGGCTATCTCATGGCCGCCTGCATTATAACAATTTAGCTTTGCCCCCCCCCCCAACCCCACACTAAACATCACGTTTGGGATGGGCTGGGTTGAAGAAGGGAAATTAATCTGAATCACTTCACTCATCCCTGCTGGATGTTTGTTATGTCCTTTCTCTCCCCACCGTCTCCTCTTTAGTTTTAGGGCTTTCTTTTTGTAGTTTTTTGTAGTTTTTTTTTTGTTGAAAGACCCTCAGCCCCCCGGCATGCTCTTCTGTTCCCCCGGCACTCTTTTTCATCGCCGTCCAACCAGGACTTCTTCTGTGTGTCGCACAGAGCCTTTCTGAACGGCTCCCCTTTCTTCCCTTTCAGCCGCGGATGTCATTGTTGCTGCCTGTGGGATGGGTGTATTTATTTAGGGGTAATTGGTGTGTGGACGAGTGAGGTAATGAGGTGCATCCACACTTGGCCGCTGTTCATTCTCTCTCTCTCTCTCTTCCTCCCTCTCCCTCTCACCCTCTGTTTTGCGCTCTCTCTCTCTTTTTTTCTCTCTCTCGCACTCTCTCTTTTTGCTCTCTCTCTCTCTCTCTCTCTCTCTCTCTCTCTCTCTCTGAGGGGGGGGAGAGACAGAGAGTGTAGTAGCTGGGGGCCTGGGCTGGTGGGCCGGGCTGGTGGGCTGGTCCGGGCCACGCGGCTGTCTTCTCCCTGCGCTGGCTGGAGAGGCTGTTTCATACCCAGGTGGACAAACACAATCGCTGAGGCTGATACCTCAATAAAGGCGTCTGCAGTCTGAAGTGGTTTGTTTGTGTGTGTGTGTGTGTGTGTGTGTGTGTGTGTGTGTTTCTGTGATGTGTGTGTGTGTATCCATGTGTGTATGTATGGGTGAGTGCAAACCCAGCATTTTATCTTTCCCTGTATTGGTGCCTTAGGTCCTTTCATGGCGGTTTTCTTTGCGTGTTTCAAAGTACATGTATATCAGGCTAAGTGGGTGTTCAATGGAGCTCAAGGGGGACCGTGGGCTTGTCTCAGCCCACCCCCACTCACCCCCCCCCCCCCCCCCCATCCCAACCACCTCAGACTGGCCCTGATGCCCCGCAGTTACCCAATGATTTCACTTACACCTCCCTTATCTAGTTGGCCCGTAAAACAACAACCACTGCCTGACGCCACAGCCTTTACATGCCATTTGCTGCCTCATATCCTGTGAAATCCAATTGCACAGCAACGCTATCTCCAGCAGGCGTGGTTTTTTTCTTTTCCTCTCTATGTTTCCCTCTCTATCTTGCTCTCTCTTTCTCTTCACCCGGTATCATACAGCCGATGAAACGTACTGCAAACAAATACCTTCTGCCGCCCTTTTGCTGTCTGTATTTGATGCGTTTTTTGTCATTTATGGATTTAACCAGACTCATCTATTTAACCGTTAAGTCCTACGTTTCACGTAACGCTTTATCTTTTTTTCTGTGCAAGCCGAGTTTTGAAACAAGGAACGGCAGCCGTCTGGCCCGAGCCCACAGGTGTTCGGCCCGATAATATTATGCATTGATTGTTTTGTTGTTATCAGCGTAATTGGTGTAGACCTGCCAGTCTTTGATAGACACACAATTACTGTATGTGATGCATAAGTGGACTCATTTTAGGGCAGGACTTTGAGTTGCTAATGGTGTATTATTCTGCTTTTGGTCGGTCCTGAAAAGTGCTGGGCCAAATCAAACAAGCCGCTCCGGGGTAATTGAGGCCCCCTCCGTACCCCCTGCGGTGAGCAAGGCAGCACTGTAATCCCCTGACAACTCTGACTTGGCCCCAATCTGGCAGGCTGCCCGATTCCCAGCAAAATGCCCGACGCCGGCATCACAGAGAGATAGAGAGAGAGAGAGAGAGAGAGAGAGAGAGAGAGAGAGAGAGAGAGAGGGAGGGAGAAGAAGCGGAGAGTCGCATTTAGGCAACGTCTCTTCGCAATTTTGTTCTTCTTTTTGGTTTTGTGCATTCACATCTGCGTTGGTCACTTGTTTCTTTGTGTTCCGTTGTGTGTTCCTCTTGACAATGTGAAGGCAGGCTGGGTGTTAGTGAGGATTTTAAGCATTCATGAACCGGACTCCTCACTTGAGTCTTGAAAGGATAAAAAGTTGTAGGAAAGGTTATGATGAAGAGCTTCCATCGGCTAACTGGCAGTGCTATAAGTTTATATTCCTATTTGCAACATTTCAACTGCAGCTGCCATTTTTAGGTTTCTTCTCTGGATCACTATGGTCTGAAAAAATCGTATTTTTAACCAATGGTAACTCAACAACTATATAGTTTCCAACTTAACAATACAGACTCATTAGTCCATATTGTTTTCGGTATTTTTTATCCACTGTCTGGTAAAATATCTCTTCCTATTTTATCGCATATAAACTATGCCAAATAACTTTGTGTGGCATTAACAACTGACCCTCTATGAAGGTTTTAGTGGCATTTTTTGTGGCTAATCAGAAAATAGGTTGATTGCTTTCAGATTAATTCATATTCACAAACAACGATATTCTTACAAAATGATTGATTGATGATTGATGAGCTATTGTGTTAAAGATGCATCTTTATCCAAAAAGTTGAAACCAGCCTCTCCAATAATTATTTTTGGTATATGTGAATTCACAGCAATTAGGTTTTTAATTGCCTTTTATTAGTATAAATATTAATTACTTTTTAATTTAGTCAGTAGGGGAAAAAAAACCCACAAAGCATTGATGCAGTTCCAATCATACAGTAGGCGTCTTTGCAGAGGACAAACAGCATGCAGCCCATGGACCATATTTCAAACAGTCTCTCTCTCTCTCTTTTTTTTTCACTGCCTTCACCTCAGGCCCCCAGATCAGTGTTTTAATGGCAATAGTAATGCTTTACAATTAGCACTCACACAGTGCTGTAGGTGAGACAGTGGCTGACGTGTTTCAGGCTAAATAAAGAAAACACCAAAGTCCATGGTTCCTGGTGCTTCTAAGAGCTAGGGGTTATGGAAGGGTGTGTGTGTGTGTGTGTGTGTGTGTGTGTGTGTGTGTGTGTGTGTGTGTGTGTGTGTGGAAGGTGGTGAATCTTTTGACAGGGCAGTTAAGGTGACGTCTCATTCTCTGTGACATCTCGGATACCCTAAAGGTGGTTTTGCCCACTGCCTACCCAGGATGCACCTCACCAAGCTGGAGCTAAATTTACACACCCCACCTGCCCACAGGGAAGTGGGGCAGCAGGGTGGGGGCGGGGTGCAGGAGAAGGTGTGTGTTTGTGTGTATGTCTCTGTGGTGAGTGTGTATGTGTATTTTGGTATGGGGGTGACTAGGACGGGGAGAAGGTAGACTCTATATCCTTTAGTAAAAACCTGCATTTATCACGATTTTCAACACCGTATTTGTCCCCTTGTTTATTGTTCAAGTAACCCCCTTTAATATAATAGCAAGCTGTGTATCTTGGAGTTTAATCCAGAGTGGAGCCGGTGCAGATGACAGGCTAGGTGTCTTATATCCCACCCTTCTGAGAGTTTAGTAGGTTAGTGGAGCACAGAATGTCAGCCCCTAGCATTCCCACTCCCAACACAGTCCAACCAGTGTTCCCACTGAAAGCTTCCAGCTGGCTTACTTTATTATAAAGATATGGGCTGCCACTTGATTATGACAAAAACAATTGGGTGAAAAAGCTGGACAGATTGTATTTCATAATTGTATAATTAATAACTTATATAATGTGGTTGCCATTTAACTTCTCTGCTCTTTAATATTGCCACAAACATTGGAAAGCTGTGAATCGTCTTTGTCCTATGTTGCAGATTTTGCCATAATACATCTGGCCACAGAGAACGGAGGCGTAAGTGAGAAACTGTTCTCAGCACCTTGAAACCAGAGGTTGCCATGTTGCTTGTGACTTTTAGATCATCACATGGACAAAGTCCGAAATGGGATGTTTTGCAATTAAAAAGTTTATTTTTGCTGCTCATCATTTCTTGGATTACCTATTATGCCAAGTGGATGCACAATAAAACAGTGAATGAAAGGTGTTATGATGACTACAGGGGGGGTTGATGCAGAGTCTTTCGATTGGAATGTGTTGTCTTTTGTTTATTTATTCCTGCACTCATTTCACCTCGGGTTGAAACGGGGAAAACTAACTCAGAAACTGGTCCTTAAAAAAGATGTGCACATTTAGGCGCATGCAGTCAAACAGAACGTTGACTATGGTAGATGCTCTCTTGTGACGGAGCTATTTGCCCGTGGGCTGATGTAAAGTGAATGGTCTTAGAAGGTCTAGGCTGGTCTATGTGTGGCCCGGCTGGTCCAAGTCAGCAGTAATGACTAGCTTGAGCCGGCATGCCTGTTAGTGTGAATGGGGTTACTCTGGGCAACACCTTTTCAGCTGGGGCCTATGAAGTCCCCAGTATGGTGGTCTTTGTCTGCACAAGGGCTGTCCTCTCAGCAAAAAAAGAGTTGTGTTTTTTTGTGAGGACTATCAACTGGTGATGGATTATACCACCATCCCCCAACCACCCCCACGCCTCCCTCCTTCCTCTTTCTACATCTGGGCAGTCAAACTGACATGGACGCAGACACACACGCACACACAATCAACCTTCAACTTAACAACGAAGATACAGCTAAGAGTCATTCATTCGATGATTTTATGATGGATTTATATATATCCACACCAATGTTTATATATTCAAACTATACCTTGAAAAATCCCTAAACTCTTAAGAAAAGTTAAACATACCCAATCCATAAAATATTAATCATATCCACCTAGAGGTATTCAACATAACTTTGCATATACTGGTTAAAGTAACAATACATGCACCAGTTTTTAAAGGGGTCCTGTTCTACAAATGCCCTCCAAAACAATAAACACACCAAAAAAACGAAGTTATTACTTTATTAACAACTGCCACCTCATTCTTATTGCGAATGGCCCCAAACTCACTTGCCTTCATCTCCTTTAAAATTGATCTATTCTTCGTTGCATTACCTTTATTAGGCACAAGCTTTTGTCCAAGGCGACTTGTAGCAAGTGCATTCAACGATGTAGATGAACCCCAAAAAGGGGCAAGAATCACTTAAGTGCATATAACTTCAATTCTAGCAGTAGGACAGAACAAAAAATGGATGCCACTTAAGGCAGGTTTTCTGGCTGTTTGCTCCACGCTGCCTGCTTATACATGCCTTACATGATTTTGTACTGACAGTACAAATCGACCTGGCAGTTGATGCACTTGCGCACCTTCACCAAATGTGATCTTACTTTTTACCAGCTTCTACTTTGGCTTCCCTCGATTTGCTTGGTGGTGACAATAAATAAACCGAACAAAGATTATTTTTCGAATGTAATACCACAGTTAAATCATTCAGAGTTGTTCAACTTTAGCAATGCCAGCCACGACACCGGCCTCACGCTATGATAATGGTAACCCTTCAAAAGGGTAGTAGTAAAGTCACTTGTTCTATTTCACTTTCAGCCCGCTTCTTTGAGGAAAACAGGTTTTCCGTCTCCCCGGCTAGCCTGTTGCACAATAACCTGCCACTGCTATGAGTGAAAGACGAACTGCCTGCCCTCCCCTTCGCATGGGGTCACCCCTCTTACCCTGGTTGACACAGTAACCTCCAGACGACCTTTCCCTTTGCCGAATGTTACGGCTGTGAACACAGTGAAACCCATCCGAATGGGATGGGAGAGAGAGGCGAGTCCAATGGTGGGTTTCTGCAGGAGAACAGGGGGTTGCTCCGGGGGAAGGCCAAGTTCTGTGGCACGGTTAGCTTTTGTGTGCGTTTTGTGTGGTGTTGCAAACCCGGCTTTATGACACACGCATACAAAAGTGTTTATGTGTCTGTCTGTGAATGTGAATGTGGGTGCGCGCATTGCATTTTCCACCGTAAGTGCAACGGAGAAAAGCATGAATAATGCATGTTAAAATATCTTGCTAATGCCTTAGCCTTTTATTCATGCAGGGGGATGCTGTGTGTGGCTCTGGAACTCACTGCCTTGTATTGTCAAAGGAATTCCACACAGTTTCTAACTCATGCCATCCCCTTCCATAACGTTATACTGTGTATATATTTGATCCACGCCGTAAATGTTTACAGGTCACCGTTTTTATGACCCAGAACTAAATCTGCAATGATCCATTGTTGAGTGTGCAGTAAGACATGGCCCTATGCAAATCAAGCTGGTTTGTCCGTTTTAAGATGATACAAAAGCTGTTCATGCACATGCATCAAACACAGCACTTGCTTTTAGGTAGTAGGCGCCTGGATTGCACTTGCAGATATTCTCTTACAACAGGGTGTCAGGGCTGTTTTAACCCGGCAACTACCCTATCACAGTCATCGTTTGAGGGGTAAAATGTGTGTGTGTGTGTCAAGAGAGGGATGGAGGGCACCAGAGGTCCCCCAGATATGCTGTCATAACCCATGCCGCTCCGCTCTTTGCTACAGGACTATTGGTAGTGAAGGCAGCACTTACACATGTTTGTACTCTTTGCCCTCTACCCCCTCTCTCCCTCTCTCCCTGGGCCGCCATGTCGCTCCGGGGGCACCACCGCTCCCCGGCTGTGTGCCCAGGGTCCATAACACCAACTCACCCTGCCGACCCCCCACCGGGGTCAGCAGAATGCCCTCCCCCCCCCCCAACCCCTTCACCCTCTCACCCCTGCAATGCCCACAGTCCAAAAGCAACCCGCATGGCTCTCTCCAAGAAGGCGAAACAAAACAGAACAGAAAGGGAGACAAAGGGCCCCCATGCGGTCCTCCTCGCCAGGGCTCTTGACACGAGAGGCCCCCAGAGGAGGGCTTCAGACCAAGACGACGGGGAACGTGATAACAAGCAAGTTGTTGTTGTTGTTGCGGTTGTTGTGTTTACAGTACTGTAACACTTCAGCCCTTTTTTTTTTGCTGCTTAAAACACAGAAAGGGGGCTCACTGATTCTTCTGCTTGTCATAGCCAGTAACGTGACAGATGCTATCCATTGCTATTTGACGTGATCCTATGGAGCGTAAAGGGTAAGTGAGTAGCGATCCGTCTTAAGAGGAGCAGAAGGAAAACAGACATTCCAGTCCGTATTAAATACAGACCGGAATATTGCGTGCTTTATCAAGTCCCTGTTCGGACTTGCTCACAGCCCCCTGTTGGATTTTGTAAACTCAGTAGAGTTATGAGTTCCCCCCCCTTACCGTTCTGGTAACTTTGGTGGGAAACTAATCACGCTCAGAGTGCTTACTCATCTTTACCCGCCCGTCTTCCGGCGCGCTGTCAGACGCCATTAGCGGTGCGGCGGGCTGAGCCGTGGAGCCCGTGTTTGTATGCGTCTGCTGCCCCACCCCTGCCCCACCTGACCGGTTGGTGCGCCAGCCTCCAGGATTATCCCGGGTCAGACAGCAGGTGACGAGGCAGGCAGGTGACCATCACTCAATTAGCCCGCAGGGAAACACGAGACCAGCTCTAGATTCTCCTCCTTAACTTTTACCTTATTTTTCTTTGTTTGGTGTTTTTTTGTTCTCTCTCTCATTCACCCATCTCTTTCTTTCTTTTTCTCTTTTTTTTTAATAAAGTATGCACTTCCATCTAGACTTGACTTCTTCTGTACGACCCAATAGAACCAGCTTCGGTTCCTGTATCAACTCAACACAACCAGAGCAAACCGAGCCAGATCGCACACAGCACAAGGTTCATGGGGAAACGAAGAAGATAGAATTCCTGTGGTGATCTTTTAACGAACGCACACAAAGAGAAAAACGTTGTCGGTATAAGAAAAGAAAGAGAGAGAGAGAGAACCTAAGAAAAGATTATCATTATTATTGAAGAATTCCCAGGACCAGCAGGACCAAAGCTCCCCTAGTCAGCAGGTTAGTCTCGGGGTAAAGCCTGGGATCATGTTGCACTCCCTTTGTGATCACAAAAGAAGAGGAAGGCCGGGCTTCTCGGCCACCTTTGTTAGGCGCAGGTGGGCTAGAATTACCAAAGTGATGGGATTTACGCTCGGCCGTTGCTGCCATTTTCTCTCACTTGCTTGGACGGAAGTGTTTTCTGAGATTGCCAGCAAGCCCAGTGTGATATGTGTTTGTTCTGGAATAGAAAAGAACATCACATTATGTTGGTTGGTAAATACTGGTTGCAATCGGGTGCAAGAATATGATTTCCCAAACAGGGTGTGGAAACTTTATAGGTGTGAGGGATTACGGTGTTGTGGAGGAGATTTGTCTCGCTGTTGGCCTCTGCATAGTGCACCGAATCTGGCAGATTTATATCCATTAAAAAAAATGGAAAAATTGCAATATTGACCCCATGGACCTTCGGTGGAAATGGAAATGGACAATAGACCTATCCTGGACGCCGATTACTTCACACTGGCTGCACCGTGCCCCGTCAACTCTGGGAGATGGAAAGTGGTAACTTCCGTCAGTGGGTCGCAGACGCCTTTCTCAGATATCCCAGCCGTACTGTGATTAATCCTAATGGTAGAGTAATAAGTGTTTAGAATGCCCACCCATGCATGTGTGTTTACTGTACAGCATGTAGAATGCCGTGTGACTCCCTGCGCAAGGATTACGGCATGCTAATACCGCGCTCTGTTTCTGTGGTCTCGCGTTACAGCGACTTAATGGTTCTTATGGGCTGGAATAAATTAACAATGATGGCGTTAAGTAGGTGTTTATGGTAAACACTGTGTCACTTCCCAGAGTGCGTTCTGACATGAGGTAATCTGATTGAAACGGCCAATCCAAACGTCATGTGTTCCCAACCCGGGGTGTTGGGTTTCTCCCAGTTGTAAGCCGTACAGTGACACGGGCCTTTTGAAAGTGTGGCTAAAACTCTATGGAAGAAATGACTCGTTAAATTAGCACTTAATACTCCAGTCATTAGCAAGCCGTTACCACCAGTGGAATTCCTTTGATGGGGCTGCTTTGTGTAAGCAGGCTTGGCCCTAAGCTCTAGCTGGGCTATTTGGATCATGAAAATTATGTTCTTACGTAAAGTTTTAACAGGGCGGTCAAAATGCTCCAATCTGTTGCCCGCCACGCCTCTCTTGCAGGCTTCCCATTGGCCACTGAGTGGACGGTACACCCATCCTGCCGTACCTTTACAGACTTGTTAGTGACACAATTTCCCCCCCCACATCAAACATCTCTGTATCTCCCGGGCTCCCTGTTCATTAAGTCAGGTGGGAAGTTTTACTACTTAGTTATCTATAGTAGGATGGAGTGTTTGGGGGGCGGGGCGATCTTTGCAGCCCTCTCAGGCAAAGCCGGTCCATGGGCTGGCCCCAAGGACTGGCCCCAAGGACTGGTTTCAAGTGGTCAGTGCTCATTTGGGGGCTTTCACCCTTCGCCCCCTCATCAGCATGACCTCAGCCCCCCTGGCCGTGAAGCCCTGCTCAAGGCAAACCTTTGGCTTGACGGACACTTCCAACACAGCCAAACACACACTTTATCTCCCATATACCCTAGTGTATCTCTCCGTAAGTATTCGGACATACCTCTCACACACACTAGCACTAGCGGCCAAAACGTATTCACACAACCCAACCCCCCACCCCCCATGTGCCAGAGCCCACAGCCTTTTCCTTTTTTTTTTTTTTACCACCAATCTCTCTGCCCTGCCCCCATCCCCTCTCTTCCTATTTAGTTCCTCTGTCTCTGCATCCCCCTCCCCCAACCCCCTCAAGGTTGCCAGGCAGCAGAGGAAAAGACTTTACACACTCATAATACACCCCACCATGCCTCCGAGGGTTTACCGGATGTCCTTGTTTACATCACGGGGCGCTCAGGTCGTGGGGAGGACTCAGCAGTCTGGTGTGTGCCCCAGACTCTGAACTACAGTGTCAATATGTGTCCGTGCTCTGGCTCAGCCATAGGTCTGCAGCATTGGCCCCGCAGTTACTGACTAGGAGGTGAATGTCTACATGCAATGAGGATAATGTGTGCAACATAGTTGGGTATGCACGTAAGCATGGTTTTAAACATTAGTTTGTTTTGCATTTGTATAAATTGTAAAGCATCTATTTGGTTCTATTTGGTTTTATTTGAATTCATGTTTTAGTCCCATTCATTATTTATTGGAGTTAGATAACGTTTCTGAAAGGCTGCAAAATCAACTATTTCATGACCGTCCAGGGATGGCTGTTGTCAATGTTAGTGGGCCCTGCTTTTCCCTCTGCATGTCAAAATGATCGATCAGTATTGTCTGCCCCCCTCCCTAACTTTGATGTAGCTATCGATTGTTCTGCTCTGCCCCAGAACTCAAAAGGTTATCGTAGCCGCACTTCTGGATTGGTTTGACCTTCGCTCCGCACATGCTCAGTGGGCTCCCCCGAGCGCACAGCCAAACACACGGGCGAGCCAGGTCTGTGGGTGCGTGACAGCTAGACAACGGTGTGATGTCTCTCTCTTTTTTCTTTTTTTTTTTACTCACCCACTGAGGACGATGTATATGTGATTGATTTTTCCTCCCTTCCCCTTCTCTCTCTCTCTCTCGCCGCTGCCACGTTTCCGCTGCACTGCACTTAGCAGAACGGAGTCCGGGCTTGATCAATGCATTGTTTTTCTTTCTCAATCACACTCGAGTGAGCCCGAGACACGAAAGGTTACCCAGGTGAGGTTTGGCAGGGACGACGGAGCTTCTGCAAGGTTTCTCCTCAAGGCCACTTCCCTTGGAGTTTTTCTTGGATATTAGACAATTTTTTTGTATCGCTGTTTGTTCATGTGTGTTAAAGAGGGGAAGTTATTTAAAGAGCGGTAACTTAAAAAGAAAAAAATGATAGAAAACAGGAAAAGCACGGCCGTCAAAGCGTTTGATGGTGTCTCGCTATTAAAATTGTGCTGTCTTCGTACGACCACGACGCCTATCCAGACAACCGCATATTATGTATCAGTTGTCAGTGCTCTTGTGTTGAGGTGATCAGCCCTGCCACCACCCCCCAGCCCTCTCAACCCCATGGCTTTTGTCACCTCACCTTACCATCCCACATTAAATTATAGGGCCTTAACGACGTCTAAGGGCTTCACCTGCCCCCAAGATAATCTGTGGGGCAGCATGACAGCCCTTTCCTCTTGTTTCCTCTGCTCGCCTGACAAGCGCACTCCTGACACGCACACTCACACACGCACACACACAATCTCACAAAGAGAAACGTGGTGGACAGGCAGGAGCGGACCGCTGGGGGTATATGACACGCCCCCGGCCGCAGCAGTGCACCACTGTGGAACATACGTTTCCATATCTGACGGGACTGACTTAAGAGACGTTGCCAGGGTGAAATGGTACTCAGTATAGTTAATCTGGAGGTACATCCCCAATTGAAATAATACTACAAATGGTTTAAATGTTAGTTAAAGAGAGAAGATGTATGCCAGTAATAGTTCTAGTAATAGTAAAGGAAAACATAACGCAGATCAAAGAGTACAGATAGTACTATGATAATTAAAACCTCACTGGAGAGTTAGACATATCCCACTTCAAATAGGACTGAAGTCAAATATACAATGAGCTAGATCTATCGCGCTTCTGCAGCTTTTCAATCCTTTAAAGACTTGTCGGCGACACAAATTCTCCCCACTTCAAACACCCTCTGTATCTGTCAGGCGCCCCGGTCTTTAAGTCGGGGAGGATGTTCTACTCCGTTATCTGTTGTGGTGGCGGTGGTCAGGCTTTGCCCTCTCAGGCAAAGCCGGACCACGGGCCGGCCCCAAGGACAGGTTTCAAGAGCTCAGTGCTCATTTGGGAGCTTTGTCACCCTTCACCCTTCTGGCCGTGGGGCAGAGTCGAACCACGAACCTTCCCCCCCCCTCAACAGACATGTTCTTCACAGCCACACACACACTTGTCTCACCTACACACGTGTATCTGTCATTGCGATATTTGAACACAGCTCTCCGTTGTGGCACATACGCGTATATCTACATATACAGATAGTCCATTACACGTGTATTGTTTGCTGATAACGAAGCTGTTAAACCCTGGGAGCCCGACACTTAGTCATTAGGAAGCAGATAAGTATCTTCGGGGAGTGGAAAGGCCTGAAGCCCAGCGGTTAGGGGGGGGGAGTTAGCCGGGATGAGGACGACTGAGGGGGCAGGGAGTCGGGGCGGGGGGAATGGAATGGAGCTTTTTGGACCATCAGGTCTCAGATGTCACAGCAGATTCTTTCAGGGGGAAAATTACAGGGTTTTACTTCCAGAGCACTCGCAGAGACGCTCATGTTGCTCTGGTATTTTCCCCTCCATCCGTCGGGCCCCGGCCTCCGCCGCTGGGAAAAAAACGTGTGGCGGCGGCCATTGTCCGTCTCGCACACTCGACTCTGGAGATACTTCACTTCTCGCACTTTAAACGTCGCCCTCCGGGACTTTGTTTGTGGAGTGCCATTGGCAGCTCCTCGAGAGCGGCGTCGGCCCTCTTAAGCTCTGTAGAGTTTAGCGTGTTAGCGTTGGGGGGCTTTACGTGAGTGGCCCTCATTAACCTCCTCGCGTCTTTGTGCTGCGAGTTGGCACAGGGCCGCTCCCAAGATAAGCTTTGCTGCAGGAACTTTGTTGCTTTGTCCCGAATGCTCCCCGCTCTGCATTAGCCTAGCCACAATGATCGGCGTTACAAACCCTTGTGTGTAATGCAACTCCCACAACAGATTTATGTGCACGCTCGGCGGTGTTAAACAGACACACATGTAGATTGCACACATTAAGTCTTTGCACCCTCCATCCCTCCTTACATTGACCCAATGTGTGTGAGTACAGGAATGCTGGTCTGATACAGCACACATCATTTGCCACCCCTCCTTATTGCCACACAGTTTCCGCCATAAATAGATGTTCACACGCCCAATAGACACCTCCACAAAACCAACACAAAACAACACCGTCCCGTTCCCAATGGGCTTTCCCCATTTAGTGGCATGTTGGCAGGTTCCCCCCGCGCTGCCAGTGTGGGGAGAGAACTGAAGCATCTAATCCAATTTGCTACTCAACATGGCTCACTGTGAGGGAACAAAACCCGGGGACGGCCGTCTGTCCTGATACGTCCGTCATCGTCGCGGTCGTACCATCGGATGTCTTTTCGTTTGTTTGATATTCATTCTGTTGTTGTGTTGTTCTCATCCACCTTACCCCTCTTTCACCTACCTCTACCCCCCCCCCCGTCCTCTCCCCCTCACTCCAGAGGCTACATCTGCCTCCCGACCTGTCAGAGACCGTGAGCCGGGTGAGCAGGGTTGAGCTGGCAGGGGCGGCAGCCACGGGCACATCGTGTGGTTCTTCCGGCAACAAACACCTGGACTTCTAGAAACGCGCCCCGCACACACACACACACACACGCACACACACACAGAAACACACAAAAACCATCACCCTCACCGAGGGGGCCTGGAAAGCCGGGACAGGGGAGTGATGTCCTCTTTGTTGCCCGGACCAGGTTGTTTCCTCACCCACACGCTGTCAGCGGTAATAACCCCGCCAGTCGCTTCCCGACCTTCAACGTGCGCCCCGGCTTTAGCACAGGATAAATGTAAACGGCGGTGACGTTCCGCCGCTGCTCAGCGTACAATACATCACAGGTGGTTAGGGGGACATCTCTGCATTCAGCGTTGCCTGATGTGAAGACTGAGGAGGGCTATTTGTGTGGGCTTACTGGCGTGGGTAATTGACGTTTGTTTTGCTCCTTCTACGGCGGTGGTCGTGTGTCAATGGCGCTCTGCTAAACCGTGTCAAACTCCCCAGAGTCTCGCAAAATGCTACAATGTTTACCATTCTTGTGTTTAATAAAACAAATATGTATTAGTAATAAGTGATTTTGTTTTCGTCTTTTTTGAAATGGCTCCCGAATTTCTGTTTACTATTTCTGTTTAGTGTTTAGTCATTTTGGCATTGTCGTTAGATTAGTTTAGCCAAAGCTCCTGACTGAAGTAAGATGCATGTCATTAAGGAGCATGAAGGGGTAAGGCCTTTTTCACAAAGATGCCTTCAGGTTTACTGCTGACATTCCCTGTTAATTTATTTCAATAGTCACTTTCGATCAATTCAATCATTGGATCATTGACAGTCCCTGGCAAAGATGTTCATAATGAGGAGGGCTGTGTCACACTGGTTTTCAGAGATGCTTGTATCTATCTGTCCCTTTAACACGGGCCGTGACCTGAGAATGACGTTGCACCTCCACCGGGCTGAAGAGCCAGGCAGGAGAGCAGACAGAGGGGTTATATAGGAGAGCTGGATTTGGGATGCAGGCTTCACACCTCATCAAACATGTTTACTGGATGAGCTGCTGCACCATGACAAGCTGAAAAGAACAAATTAGGTCAAACAGTGACACAGGGAAACAAAACAGGAAAACCACGACACGTGGAACGAGTGTTGTGTTTTTGTACTTTCTTTAGTTTGGCTGCTAGTGTTGCTTTGAATGTGTTCTGCCGGTTATGAAGTGGCAGCGTTGGTTATCTTCTGCAGGACACACACGTGACACAGGACGTTGGGTTGTCTGACAGTTTTATGCTTGGTTAGGCGTTAGTGTGCATATAGTGTGTGTGTGTGCGTGTGTGTGTTCCTGTGTGCTGAGAGAGGGAGACAACATAGGCCAGTCCTCCTTTACAGATGACTACAAAAAGCGTATGATTAACCAGAATCTTAAGGGTACACCTAAAAGGTAGATGCATTTGGAACAGATCGAGTTCAGCATTTGTTCTTGTTGCCCTCGCTGTTTAATTTTTTTAAGGGAAACAATTTTGTGGAAAAGCGCTGTATCAGCAATGACTAAATATGTGAATTCAATTAAGTAAAGCTAATTATAATTAATAATTAACTGTGTGTACTTCTGCGTCTTGATACAACAGTTATAAACAGTGGAACAGTGGTCTGGAGAACATAGCACTGCAACATAAGGTCTCCTGACTCAATATGCTGAACAATGTACATTCATTGAGGGTATTGGTCACCAAAGGCCTTGACTAATCAGGGTACATTGTATTCTATGGATCAGCAATACACGTTTTAACTTTAAGAGTGTAGCAGGAGTCTATGGCGGTCAAGGGTTCCACCTCCAACTCAGAAGCCCGATTGTGGCTTCCCCCCTCCTTGCTTATTATCTCCTGCAAGGAAACAAGTTGGGGGAGAGCAGTGAAAGGTCAGGGGGGGGGCTGATGAATAAGTGGAAGAAACAGGCCAACGGCAGGAAGACATTGTCCTCAGAGGAAAAACAAGGACTGTTTAGCTCAACTGTGGGGTCAATAATAAGCATAAACAAGAGGCAACGGTGGTTATTGGTTACTCCACCCTTTGCTGATATATTATGTTTTTTGTTATGATGCTGTATTTCACAGTGCTCTCATTTATCGTTGATAAGTTCAAATAAAAAATGTGTAAGGTCTGAATGTGTCCCATTTTTAGTCTCTCAACTGTCAATCGGCCGACTACATTGGGGAAATGTGTTTGGTTCAAAGCCATGTGCTGATGTATCTTTGCTCCTTTTCAGGCCTTCCGCTGCCTTGTATTAGTCCCCTGCAAACTCTCCATGTGAATAGGGCTTGTACATCAGTTTGCATCATGGGTATTATTATGGTGATACTCCGCCGTATTGAGAGGACTCAAGAGAGTCCTCTCAATATGGCGGAGTATGACGTAAACCCCACTACTATGATAATGACGTTGTTTGGAATGAATGAGGTCATGTAATGAATTGTTCATATTTAAAACAATAAAAGGCATTCTTTATTATTCCTGTTGAGTCGGTCTGATTAATTGCCCCTTTTCTTTTTAAACTGATTCTTTCCATCCATTATTACAAATTTAAGCAGTAATATGTTATTAATATGTCATACTTCATAATTACCTTTTCATACCTGTCAAATATATATGTTAATGCAATTGACATGCAGAGAAATAATGGAGGCTAGACCATAAACAATTATTTAAAAAAAAAAATCCTGCACCTGCACACTGTGTAACCACGAGAGTGACTGCAGTTAGATTTTTCTAATCATATCTCTGAATGTAAAACTAAACTGTGTTTCCCCCATATGCTCCTGTGTATTTGTGGATTTTAGGCATTATATCCAAACTATGCAATATGCACTACTTGTTACAAAAATGTGAAATTACTTTTTGCTGGAACTTGTCCCCCTTGATATAATTTAAGACTGGATGCATGTCTTTCCATTATCTCCTGAAACTTTAGGTCATTTGCAGCCACTAATTGCTGTCTTTCCTTCATATTGAATCTATCTCTGCTTCACTCTGCACTCTCTCCCTCTCTTGCCCTCAGTAATTATTAATTCTCTCTCTCTCTCTCTCTCTCTCCCTCTCTCTCTCTCTCTCTCTCTCTCACTCTCTCTGGGGAATAGCTTTGCCTGTTCTCTTCGCTGTGTCCTCAAAACTCCATTCAGGGTAAAATCAATAGAGAATTTGCTCAGACCACTAAAAAGTTTCCTCTCAAAATTCTGATTAACCTTCAAAGCGAAAGATTTGTGGATGAGGGGGTTTGAAATATCGAATGTAATGTCCATCCAGAATTAATCAATTTAACCTTTTTTTGTACGGCAAGGCTCAGGCAATTGGTCAGTTCAAATCTAGACATATTTATCAACACTGTTACACCACCCTCTCACACTCACTTGATTCTCTCACGCTCCCTCATTCACACATGCACTCAAATTCATATAGACACACATAGACCCTCCCTGCTGTGGCAGCAAGTGAGGCAAAATAACACTCCACAACCCAATCACTTCTCTGGCTCACTATACACCACTGTCTACTTTATTCTACTTCCCCCCCCCCCCCCCCCCTTTGCTCTGCTCCCTCCTCCCACTCCTCCTCCTGGTTGGCTCGGTTTCTCTTTCTCTTTTCGGGCCATCGTAACTCCACTGAAACAAGGGCTGTGGATGCTGAATTGCGTTGACCTTTCCCATTGTGGCTTGTTGTTGCCGTGTGTGGTCTCTGTGTGGAGATGGGTTAGGCTCTAGAACAAGAGAGGGTTGTTGTTGTTTTGGAAAAGAAATAAAGGCTTTTGGTGGGGGATTCAAAGTCTTGTTTGTTTGTGTCAGCGGTGTCTTGTCCTGGCATTGTACGCACAAGATTTGTTTTCTTAGCTTTTGCATCAATTAGGAATCTATTCAACCATAATGTGGTTAGGATTTACACCTCGGAGAAGCACAGGAACCAGTCGAATAAGCTTTCTTTAAGACACAATTTTTACTGTACAAAATGTTTTATAGTTTTCACAAAATACATTTAGAAAGCTCCATTTTAAATAAAATTGAATTGAAATATCCAAGAGACAGCGTGTGTTTTTTATCTCTAGACGTAGCATTGCTCAGACATAGACCCAGTGTACGCGTCAATGTTCTACGCACGCACACACACACACACACACACACACACACACACAGAAATGAAAGATGCAGAACTCAGAGAGAGCATGACAGACAATGCTAGAAAAAACCCTTCCCATGGTCTTCAGGTATAAATAGGGACCGCCGCTTCACAGTGCAGTCCAACCAACGCCAAGCCAGTGTAATTGAACAGAACTCGTTTACAAAATGCTGCAACACAAGACTAATATTCTCCTCTTTCAAATAAAAAGAAAAAAACAAAAAATAAGCATTGTTTACGCGATGAAATACAAAGGCTTTGGTCTGTTTTACAATCAACAATGATTAAATCTGATATGTACTTGTAAACGACTGCCAAACACTTATGTTTTAACTTTGTCAAGCAATGTAATCATAATTATAGGAATTAAATATTTCTAGTCGCACAAATCTTTTGACCATAGGACACTATAATACAACTATACCTAAGAGACAATTGTACCTGACCCTAAAGAAATGTATTATATGATGCATGAGACATTTATAGAATATTCTCAGGGATATAAATGAAATCAACTTTTATTGGAGAGGAATCCTTCGGGAAGGATCCCCAGGGAAGACACGTACTTTACATTTTGACATAAACAAACTGGGTTATATCCAAAACGCAGTCTACCATATACAGACTACAGGCGTTCCCCACCCCTGCCTCCAACAGGAACTGTTCTTTGCTGTCCTCTAAGAGCCGGTCGAACCACCAAAGCAGGGCTCTTAGCAGGGGGGCCCCTTCGTACGCACGTCACAGCGCCGTTGCGGGCCCCCGATGATTGGCATCCATGTCAAATTAGCCCGCGTACGCCCCAAGGCTCGGGTCAACAGTTTGTTTTTGGACCATGGTATTCGCACCAGCACCACAGCCTCAGTGGCGGAACAGAGTTTGAACTTTCTTTGCTAAGATCCATACGGCAGAAATAAAACAAATAAATAGTTTTTAGTTTTTTTTTAGTTTAGTTTTTTCATTTGTTTTTTTTTTTTTCATTTCGTTTTTTTTTTGTCGGTTTTTAACACAATAAGAGCCTTCCCTCCAGCTTCCCCTCTAAAATGATATGCAACAGCATCCAAGACCATGCAAAGTCTGGTACAAAGTCTCGATATAAGCAGTTTTTTTTTTAAGATAGTCACGGCAGAGTCTCAGGCGCTCTTTTCGGCAGCGAACCCAAGACCAAAATAAGGTTGGCTAGACGTCCATCTAGTATCAGTACTTGATCTTGCTTGTTGTTTTTTTTCTCATATTAACATACAAATGGCCATTTACAAACACACCAGAAGAGAGAAAAAAAAAGGGGGGGGGGGGGGGGAAACATTGACTGAAGTTTTTTGAAATAGAAAAAAAAATGGAAAACATAAATTTTTTGTTCCATAAAAATGTAACAACGGGCACTTTACAGAGGTCCATTTCTCTCTTCCTTGTTGTTTCTCCCATCGTTGTGCACGTCCCTCCATCGCGTCGCAGCGGTGGGGGGCCGCCAGGACAGCCGCACCGTCCCCCGACCGGAGACCAACGACAAAACAAGGCCCAGCTTTCCAAAGTTTCTCTCCCAAAGTCTCCTCCTCCTCATATCCACTGTCTCTCTCTCCTCACATCGTTGGCAGTTCTCTTGTGTATGAGTGAGGAACATATTCTGGAGGGCGATGATGGAGCTGGGGGGGTTGGGGCTGGGGGGTAGTAGGGGTTGGGGTTTTGGGGGGGGGGGGGGGGATGCGTTGGGGGCTTGTTACAGGGCAAAGTAGCTCTTCTCTCTACTGTAGTCTTGACCAATACTGAGACATGTCAGGTTCGCCCCCTGGGACCTGCACAGGGACAGACACTCCAGGAGAGATGAGTCCTGCAAAGGGAGAGAGACCGGGAGGGAATGACATCAGTGAAAAAGGTGGAAGTCAACAGTGGTCCAATTTGAGTGTGCTGTGTGGATGGCCGTGCTGCGGCCTTGTGGAGCAGGGCCCGCTGTAGCCTTCGGCCTTGTAACAAGAAGGGCCGGCTAATGGATGGCAGAGCCGGCAGAGACTGTAATGAGTCACAATGTTCCGCGGATGGTTACGCAGTAATACGCCAGTGAGCTCGATAAATTGGGGCTACGGCGATGGCATTTAAACGGAGGCAGTACAACAGCAAATGAATCAAATTAATTAGCTATTAAGCACAGAGGAAATTCGGCTACGCATGATTAACTCTTCGAGACTATAACCAGTATGTATGGCCCTCGGTAACAGCATTCTAATGGGGTGAAACTAAACTATTGGCTTGAATAGTTGGAGTGACATGATGGCTTTTGGTTGGAAATTAATTTGTTTCAATTATGCATCTGGGGGTAAGAAACTGCAATGTGAAGATATGGATCCAGAAGAATAAGGAGATGTTTGAATGGAGATAAATATGGACAAGAGTTGCTATAAAACATAATGAATGGGTATGGTTATTTAAAGGTAGCCAGTTTACGTTTAACTATGTAGTACCCCTGAATTAAAGGAAAGGTGGCAGACGTTTTACCAGGATGTATACTTTTTATGGTAACTTTTGCTTTGTCATTTGTAAAGTGTGTTGGTAAACAAACTTTTCTGCCTACCTGTTGAGGTGGTACCAGAAGATGTCATTGATTGGCTGTTCATATGTGCCTGCATATGAGGGGGCGTGTATGTTTCGTAGCTCCGCCCATTCACAGGCGGACTTGTAGGCAGCATGCAGGAATAAGAGGAGGTCTGGCTGGGCTATAGGTGGGGAGAGAATGGGACGTTAGCTTTGCCAACCATCGTTCAGCTCAGTACATCTGTGCCGTATATATAAGCCTTGAGAGACACTGATGTCAATCAGTGGCGTCAGATTCTAAATGATTACGTTTATTGTAATTGTGTGAGGAGGGATATTTTTATTTAGTTGAGAAAGAATTATAGGAAATAATAATAAACATCATAAATCCAGAGTTGTTTTTTCCTCAATGTATCTCCATTTGACCAGGACACTAAAATATGCTAATTGGAGTTGAAGTCTAGTCATTATATAGACATGTTAAATAGAGAGAAGCGTGAAGACCATTTTACGGCGGATGGTTACTTACTTGCATAGGTAGGTTGTTGGACATGGTGAAGCTCGGCATGGGAGGCAGCGCACTGTAGGTGTTCGTGAGTGCTGTGTCAGGTCTACCCAGCATTGACCCCGAAGTGAAAGACACTAAGGATAGGGGATTAAAACGTGGTTACCATAAAATAGAACCAAACATGCTTCAGGGGAATGGACCGCTTCATTAGCGCTAAGTAATGCGCGCGGGTGATGGCTCTTTTGACAGCTCCCGTGAGTTATGACAGATTTGTGGCTTCGGTGATTGACGTTTAAGCTTCACTTTTACTACTGCGGTTTTGCCGTCGCTGCTCATTTGCTGAACTCAGTTATAAAACGCAGCACACGTTATAAAATCAAATATCAATATAAAAATGACTGTAGGCTCGTCATAAAAATGGAATCAAGTCACAATAATGACACCTATAGGTGTGCAATAGAATAAATAAAATAATGTACAATTTAAGAAATAAAAAAATATTTTGTATAGGCCTAGGCTTTTACATAGGCTATTTATAAAGGCCTGAAATAAATCATAGGCCTATATATGACGAGCTAAGTTCAAGGAACAGTGCTGAAGGGTTAGGGTTTAAAAAAAAAACCTGGAGGGGGCCCTACCTGGCGTGGCGGGCTGCGGGATGGCCTGGTAGACGCTGGTGCTGAAGCTGCTGCTGATCGGGATGTGACTGGAGGAGTTGTTGGCCTGGCGACGCTGATTCCGGAGCTTCTCCTCTCGCCTCCACTTTGCTCTCCTGTTTGAGAACCATACCTGCGGAAAAATTTAGCGCTCAGTCGGACATCCTTCACACACTTTGCCATGAGTTTGCAAGGTGGATTGAGATTTATTTATTTATTTATGTTTAGAGTAGATGTGCATGTCCATCGTAGGCCTAAACTCACTTGTATTCTTGCTTCGGGCAGGTCGATTTTCGCTGCTAGTCTCTCTCTCGCAAAAACATCCGGATAATGAGTTCGTTCAAATTCTGTAAATTGAACGAACAACAAACGGTGTCAGTGAAACTACAGTGGAAAGGACACAGGCCTGAAAGCTTAAATATAAACACTGCCAAGCCGGGCGCTAATGGCCTGGAGAGCCTCACGGATGTCTGGGATGAATGAATTGCATATTCACTGAGTGGTGTTTAAAGGGGGTATGGCATTCCGACCTTTTTCCAGCGCTTCGATCTGCTCCTGGGTGAAGGACGTGCGGTTCCTCTGTAACTTCCTTTTCAACTGGAGTCGCATCTGCGTCTCGTCCGAATCCTCTCCGTTGGAGCTGATGGAGTTCGTGTTTTCCCCTGCACCGTCCTGTTGTTGGCAACCGTCTGCAACAGAGCAACGAAAGCCGGACGTTAGACACGAGGCAGGGCATCACTGGGCCTCATCAATGTGTTCATAAAGGATTTATGGTGAATCAGCGCACGAATGAACAGCTGGACGCATGGGTGATAGGAATAAACACAGAATGTAATAAATAAATGAAATGCCTCAATAAATAAACACATAACTAATAACACAGTTCGTTAAAAGAAAAACGTTTGGTTTAGGGTTTTTTTAATAAAAGGTCAACATCTTCAGGCTAATTACCCGGATTAACAAGTGTATGGTTGGTTAACACCAAATCTGGAGCGATTAGGCCTACTGAGATTAGATAAAAAGATAATAGGCCTACAGGCAGCAAGGCACTTTGTCTAAAAACAAATACCTATAGGTCCCATTCAAAGAGCCAGGCTGCTATGAGCTGTTTATAAAATATTGTGGGAAACACAGAAAGGTTGCACCAATTTATCGTCTCCCCCCCAAAACAATGCCTTATGTCCTCAATGGCTTAAGAGAAACGTGACAATATGCGGACGGCCCCTTTTCACCGCCTATGAAATGTATTAAAACCCCAAACTCTCTGGCCCTTTTTTATTTTAAAGCACACCCAACGCTTCAATGGTCGTCCCCCCATATGGGCGGCGGTACAGCCATTGAGTTGACCACCAACTTGTGAATAGTAGAAGACGCTTTTCACAATGATACAATGCCGTTATAGGAGTAAGGGAAACCATTAAACTATGGACACAGCGAGGGACGACCAGCGAAACCTTTCGCGGGGCCGTAATATATGGGAGGGGGCACTATTGGAGCGGATGACAAAAGGATTCTCTCTCTCTTGAGGCGCGCAGGGCTATAGTGCTCCTGCATTGTGTTGCGCGGGGATCCCAGTCAACAGGACTTTTGAGTCTAGTGTGTTAACCCTTATCCACTACCATCATTAATCACGTCCCCCGGCCGGCGACATGCCAGTCAGGATTTTTGTCTTCAATTGGAAACAAATGAGTGAGGAGAGAGCATGCAAGGCCCCTGAACAACCCAAATAAGGCCAATCTATTCACTGCTCCTGGTTGTGCGCGGTAGGGCCCTGAAGGCCCTTCAGTTTTTACAGGGCGAGGCTTATCGACTAATGTCTGTCTTGTTGTTGGACATCATTATCACGCCGAGAAGCTAATGCGAAATTAAGCAGGGCTGTGCGTGCTCGTGCGCGCATGTTTTGATGCAATAATTTGACAGATTGTTTTTTGGGAGTGTTTCTGTGGAAACCCCAGGAACAGGTTGGGTTTAATGTAGCTTTAAAATGTCTAGGAGTGGATAGATCTTGGGATTTGGAGATCATTAACTATCGTTGTTATCCAGTCCATGTGGGATTTTTCGACTGAAAGAAGCCCAGGCCTTTGCATGTTAAGGAACATTACCAGGCGCATCGGGATAGTTTTTGCAGGCCTAATTTATTCAACTAAAATCACTATATTCTATCCTCACCAGAATATGGGGGAGAAATAAAAATGCTTGGCAAAGAAGAAATGTTTGGATATAGCAAGCCCCATTTGAGAATATGTGAATGTTAATACTTGCTTTACATCTTTGCTGCTGAATATTTTCGGCAGTATTTCCTCTATAGCCTGTGAGCAGGCTATTTGTTTCTTCACTACGGATAATCCATAAAAAGGAGTGAATGTGCAGCCTATTATCTGTCTGCCAGACCCACTGACGCTCGGTTGGGATTTGTTTTCTTTATAAAAGCGCTGGGAAATAAACTCATTCTTTAGTATCACGATGTCTCGGTCAGTGAGGCGGAAAAGCGGCAAAAGAGATACCGAACCAATTGCGGCACCTTTCAGCTGCAGAGACCAGATCAAAACACTCTTGAGAAACCGCTTAAACTGAAAGAGAAAGTGAGAAACTAAATCCTATAGACGGGATTTAGTGCTATATAGCCGACCCAGGCAAAAGAGAAAGAGATAAAAGACAAAATCGGAGAGTTTTTATTCGCCCCACTCTCGATAGAGTTGTCAATGGGGCCCCGTCATTCTCTATGTAACCATTATATATGGTTACTTAGTTCTTGTCAGATGGACAACATATTTTCGTTGCCCCAGAACAACAGTTTCCTCTAATTGCAGATGAATTTAAGACAAAACGATTGTATTATTAATTGTATTATTATTAGGCCTATTATTATTAATTTTATTATTATTAGGCCTATTATTATTATTATTATTATTATTATTATTATTATTATTATTATTATTATTGTCAATGTTTGCTTATAATAGCAAGTATATACAAAAAAGTATCATATATATTTATGTGTGTATTCGATTATTATTTTTACCTGCTATATGCACAAAAACGAAAGCAAACATCGAAATTGGTTTAAAATTATAATAACGTTACCACAACTAATAATAATAATAAAAATAATAATAATAATAATAATCATTATTATAATATTCATAATAATAACTAATAATCATTTGTATTCTTTATGTTGTTCTAATTACTATCAGTGTTTAATTAGGATTATTGTAATGGCTGCAGACAATCAATTGAATAATCACAACACAGAAAAGTAGAAATCGTTCCCCTGCTTGCCTTGATCCATGAAATGGCCCTAAAACGTACAGGTGCCATTGCAAGAACCACATAACTCTGCTTGTACGAGGCCTGCATGGCAACGAAAGGAAAAAAAAAAAAACAAACACTGAACTTTCTGCAGTGTATGTACTGTCTCTCTTCCATGCTCATGCATGTTGCCATAACGCGAGACAAAGCCCTCCCTAATGAGCAATTACACACACCGCAAACTGTTCCCATAACCCATCATTGCGTGTGAAGGGAAACATTCCTTTGTGCTGGGGATCCCAGCACAAAGCCCCAGCAGCCTCGTCCCTCGTCAGAGGTCCAGGATGAACCAGGATGGACGGACACCTCTGCTCAAAGCGCCGGCTGCTGTCACGCACATCCCTGTTTGGGACAGTGCGGCCCTTTCAGACCGCCCAGGCATACTGCCTCTCCTTCCATTGACTCGTCCTGCTCCAGCTCGGAGCGTTAATGGGCCAGGCTGCCGGGAGACTACGCACCTCGCCAGGACGGAAAGGGGGTCGAGAACCGCCCGATATGGTCGGTGAGAGAATGGGGTCGCACTACGGATAAACTGTATGACAACACACAGTCTGACCGTACACGTTAGCACAGAGCCCATGTTGACCTTTTGATTGCATAATGTGGATGGTGAACATGCAATGTGCATGAGAGAATACCATTGTATTATTAGTTGAGACATATGGCGATAGCCTTAGAGGGAACTTAGCCAATGTTGTTTTCAACTGGCATACGAATGCACTGAACTCAGTTACATCAGAGAACTTATGAAGCCCCCTCTGGTTCTCATACCGCCCCGCAGTACCGGAACCACTGTGTGTGTGTTTGTGTGTTTGAGTCCAGTCTGCCATGCGTGCATAGCTGTGTGTGGCTATGCACCCTTGCGGCCCACCCTACCCCCCCCCCCCCCCCCCCCCAGCCCTCCCGTCTCCCCTCTGGGATAGGGATGCTCACCTGGGTTGGGCTGTCCTGGCACCGACGTTCCGGGGTACCAGCCTGGCCGGGTCCCCCAAGTTCCTGTCTGACCGTTGAGCATCCTCAGCTTGTCATACATGCCATCTGCACCCATCTGTTGCTTCTCACTAGCCAGGTTGCGTAGCACTCTGTTTATCGACGAGACCTGTGAATGGCCAATGGTACAGTCTTATTGAAGTGAAAGGGAAAGTGAGGGATCACTGGGGGCATCTGGGGTTGTGGCTTGTATAGGTGCAGGCGCCCAGGAAAATAACAGACAGGTAGAGCGGGATACACCTGTATGTGGTTGTGTGTGTGTGTGTGTGTGTGTGTGTGTGTGTGTGTGCCTGTGTGTGTGTGTGTGTGTGCGCGTGCCATGGTGGGTGTGTGTGTGTGTGTGCGTGTGTCTGTGTGTGTGTGTGTGTGCGCGTGCCATTGTGTGTGTGTGTGTGTGTGTGTGTGTGTGTGTGTGTACGTGCGTGCCATTGTGGGTGTGTGTGTGTGTGTGTGTGTGTGTGTGTGTGTGTGTGTGTGCGCGCGCATTGGTGCATAGTTGTGTGCGTGTGTACATGTGTGTGTACTGTCAAAATCAAAGGAAATGCTTAACATAAATATGCTGAACATTTTGTCAATTGCAATTTTGGTAAGTTGTGGGATACTATCATGCAGGGCTATCCTTACAAATGACAGACAGTCCATGACGAAATGGTTAGCTGATCATCTTTCCAACAGCTGCATATGAGAAGTCATTCCATGTAAATAATTAAATCATGCAACACATTTTACAGTGATATACTCACACTTGGTATGTTATCGTTGGTGCAGACTCCCTCTGACAGAAGTCTGTCACGGATCTCCCACGCGAAGATAGACGGACACTCCCGCTTGTACTGCGCAATTTTACCGACCACCTCTGGAGTGGCTACCCTAGGCTTGCTACCGCCTATTGCTCTCGGTCGTATGGAGCCAGTTTCATAGTATCTGCCCAGAATCTTGCTCACACAACCGTTGGACACCTAAATAGGAAACAAAAGACACAATTCACATACATTATTTAGGACAATTTGCGAAAAAAATATAATGTCGTCAAACAATTATAAGCTTACGTTTTCATTGTCCAGCACTTGGACTTTTGCACCATCATGGGTCTATAAACACAGAAAATATGCCTTGATTGGTATATTAGGCACCCTACTGCAGACCGGCTCTTCTTATAAGAGCAGGTGGACTTTTAAGCCAACCATATTTTTGGTCTTAACATTATGTGTCAAAATGCGTAGGCCCATTTTATTATAAGGCTCTATTACGCCTCTTTTTAAGAACAGTAATACTTTAATAAAAAAGGTGTACAATACTTTACCGAATACTGAACCTTTACATGAAGCAATTGTCGTACATAATATGCACAATTTAACGAATGTTTTTTAAAAAGTGCAATGACAAAGAAAACAAATCCATGTATTTTTATTTTTTTTTAAACAACGAAGTAAATGCAGAGTGCCCAAGTCACCTGCAGAATCCTGGAGATATCACACGGCCGCGCGCCACTGTGAGCGAGTTCCACTATTTTCTGCCTGGTGGAGTCCGGTAGCGGTCTACCGTTAACGAACACACCGCCCAGCTGGTTCACGCCAGAGTGACCTACATGAAGAAAAATGCATTGCAGTCAAATCACCGTTTCCAAAAGAAAGAAAAAATAACAAGAACATTTTCATCATTTTATTATTTTATCAAATATTAAATAATGAAGAGGGATTAAGTTATTAAAATAAAGTTAAGGATGCAACATAAACCGGCTAATAGGGTTAAAGTTAGTGACCTATGTATAAATGTCCTACTATATTTTGTGCTAACATAATAAATCGGACTATGTATATTTTTTTGTTGGCCTATTAGTAGGCTAATAAATAACAGATACCGAGTTTTTTCCCGCTCAGTGCAACCTTACTCAGGACACAACACAGCGCAGTAATTGAATAACACATGCATAACATTGACCCAAACATCTCCATTCAACTAATGAAATCAACCATTTGAGACGCTATCTACCCCTTCGGTCAAGCAGCATGCGATGTCTATACCAACAACATTTACCAAAAAAAAGTCCAAAACCCTTCAAATTGTTATTATTCGTAGCCAACCTTGATAGTCTCATTCAACGCAACATCTCCGAAGACGAACAAACTCCCAAAAACAACAACCTGAAACAAGCATCAGCCACCACGACCTAGGCTATCCCTATCCAAAAACCTAACCAAAGCCTCCGTTCTGTAATTATCTATTTAAAATACCGATATAAAGTCAAGTTAAACCGCCGTTTCGTTCTGCAAAGCATATAAAAGTGCATGAATAAGCGCGCAAACCTGAAGCGATAAGGGAACGAGGAGTCCCCGGAGTGGCTGAGCTGCGCTCCGTGTCTCGTCTCCCTTCCCCTGCACAGCCGCCCGCTGCATTGACTCCGGGAGCACAGGCTCCTTAGCAATAAATAAGCTCCGAATATAGAAGAGGGGGGAAATATGATGAGCCTGCCTGACATTTGTCTTTAAAATAAAGCTAGCTGCACGTCAAGTTTGAGCTTAATTTCTGGGAATAGGCGGAAGTCGCCTCGGATCATGCATGGAAGGCTCATTGCGAAGATCAGTTGGAGCACTTGTGGCAGGCATGTCACTTTATGACGCCGCTCTGCTTTTCAACATCGCATCGTCACGACAAATAGTAGCATGATAAAACGACCCTTTCTGTCTGCATTTGGATATCACTCAGACACAATTGGACGCTACTCGTTTACCCTTGGAGGGAGGCTTGGTTTTAAGGTGGCCAGGGGCTACGCGCGGTCACGGGAACGAGGGCGCGCCTGGGCTCTGAACATATTAAAACTGACATGTCGTTTTTTTTCCCCCTCTTGTTTGTTATTTGACAACAAATGCTCATAGCCACCACAACCCTGTTGTGTGAATCGGTAGGCAGTCCTTTCTTGGGAATTTTATTATGAAATGGTTGTGTTTTGCATAGAATGCAGATTGCATTTGTTTCTATCATCCTAAACAACATGCGCACTTTAATTAAAATCTGTTCAAAGAAATTACGCATCTCTTTGGCCACAAAGTGTAATAATCCTCCAAACTGAATCTAATTAATAGTAAATCCATTATCATCCCTCTTGCTTTTTGGTAATTCCAGGATTAAGTGGAATTAATAGAGCTCTTACGCTGGAATTGGCCTAGCAGCATTAAACAGACATGCTCCACGGGTCTCCCCGTGTTGCTCTATCAGCCCTGATTTATCCCTATCATATAAATCCGCTGATCGATAAAACCGTCAGATAAGGACATTACATGGAAATCAAACTATCCGAAGGTTAAGACTTAATCATGGCCCAATTCCCTCAAGCGCCGGCAGTCGATCTCGCCCGCTGGCGCTGATTATGCGCCTTGTATTCTATTGCAAGTCAACTAATAGGAAAACATATGGTGTCAATTTGGACGCTCCCCACCATATACACCCAGGAGTTATTAACACAAAAGCCACCAAGGCCGCCGCGACCTTTAGACAACCCAAAGGGCCGGGCCCAATGATATCTCCTCGGCAATTCGCACCAGACATCACACGCCGAGCCAGGGGAGCATCCCATTAACATCAATCCGAAGCAAAGCAGGAGCTCGGGGTATTGTCCTCAGCTTTGATAAGGCACTATCACCCCCCCAATAAAGCAGAGCCGCCACCCAATCAGCCCCAGTCAGTCATGATTGGGTCGACGCCTGACAATACGAGCTCTGTGTATTTTGGGGTCGAGGAGACACCGTAATTAGACTCATAAGGAGACATTCATCCATTCATGTGTTAGCAGTTTACACTTTATACTGTATTTTAAAAAAACATTTAATAATCATGGCACTCAGAGATATAGCTACAACAACACAAATGCATCATCATAGAGGCTAATCGTCATGTGTTCTCACACTGAATTCAAAACATATGGTTTCAGACTATAATGCGCACAGGTTACATCACAGACACGTCATCAAGGTGAGGAGAATAATAGGAGGAAGTCATTCCACACACCTTCATCACAGATGTCATACACCTCTTGTCCAGCAGCAAGAGAAAAAATGTTTTATGTTCATCATTTGTTTCAATTTTCAGTTTATGCCAAGTCAATATCACAAGTCAAAATCGTATGTGCCATTTCAAACATGTAGTATTGTATTTAAAAATGATAACAAAATCAAAGCAAAAAAGCAAATGTATCTAATGTGTGTGTGTTTTTTTAAGTGTTTTCTGTGACAACACACCCACGACAACAGCCTCATTATGAGGAGGCCTGTACCAAGTGGGTTGCGGTGCTGTGTGTACGCCAAACAGGCAGGGCTATTGCTTTGATATGAACATGTTCTTTTCAGGTGAACTAGTCTGTGTCTATAAAATAATACTGGCTAATCTACATAAGGCATTATTGCTAGCCCTCATGTTTCATGCAGGCCCCTCTATCCGGTTAATCTCGTATGCAGCCTGGAAGCGAGCTCTGGCGCTAATGCAGACGGCTGTGCAATTATTTAATACCAACTCAAGCAGAAAGAAAATATCTCCCTTTCAGCCCCACTCCCTGTGCTCTCGCTCCCCGCCTCCCCCCTCCTCTCCGTCTCTACGTTGAACAGAACGACATATGATTAACTTGTTCAAAAAATAACTAGCGTACCTGTCATTGTCATGAATAAATTAACGCCAATAAAACCGACCATTAACCACATACCTGCCATTATCTAAATATATAAAAACCTACGTATGAATATAGAAGTTTTCCTGTAAAAAACATGTTCCATATCAGTGATTGATGTTAACCACCAGATGCATAATGTCAGTGGGTGTTGCTTCCATGCAGTTACATTAGAATTAGCGGTTTGAAAGGAATGATTGATGGCAAAAGAATGGTGTAAATGTAAAAAATAACTTACTGTTCTGCATCATTGAGGCAACGCCAGACTCCCACGTGGCTTGGTTGTGGTATTCTGAACGTCACAAGGAAATAAATGAGGTTTGTTAGCATCAAAAGGTAAACATTAGGATAGGCTGTATGTGTTTTTCGGAGGGGGGGAGGGGCTTTTATGTATTTATTTATTTTGGATTGTTTTGTTGCCGAATAAAAACACAACATCGTTGTTTTTTGGTTAATTTTGAATTCCATTGGATTTTGTCGGAGGGTCTGTTTTTTTTTGTTTTGTTTTTTCAATTGAACAATATTAAATCCTTATTGGGTGTATATATTTTAGTATTAAACTTGCCTGGACAAAGAGTTGACAATTTAGTCAAGCATCTGCCGTTAACTTAATGTTTCCCTAAAGGACAAAGCAAAACAATGTATTAGTGGAGGCACATCCACTGTGTGCCTATACATCTGCACCACGCGGCCCCTGGAATTATGCTCTACCTTCCTATTGAACTAATAAATCCAATAATTAGCCACTAACGCGGAACAAGTTTTAATTATTGCTGTGAGCCTGTTTTGTTGCGTGCAATTGCGTTCAATGCTACATTGTTAGGCCTAAAACAGAGTTGCTGCAACCTGTTATAGTGTTTGACTTTTTTTTTTCGTTTGTAAATATATGGCTATTTTTTTTATATTTCTTATTTTTGTTGTAGGTGTTTTGGCAACGCTTCGGGGTCATTGTTTAGTTTAACCATTCGTCACAGCAACAGCATGCATGTTCAGCTTATAATATCTTATTTCCCAGGCTCTGGTCGTGGAGGGTGTACAGTGACACACGCTGCAGAGCCCACTGCTCTACTCTGTAAAAGTGTAAAGCAGAAGGGGGTAGAAAGTGGCGCACAAAGCTCGCCGAATCCCAACAATGCGCCCTTTTTTGCTGCGCTACTCGCACCCGGGGCGAGGACTCTGCCTCCACGGCTAGCAACACAGCTTCCTACTAAACGTACCAACAAGTTCAAAATACAAAGAGCCGAAGGCATGCAGCCACCCCCTCGGGGATCGGACCCACAGCCTCGCCTCCACACCTCAGTGTCACCACTGACGACCGTGACCTCGCGGCTTGCGCGTGAATGTGTTTTTTTTTGTTGGCCTTCCTTTTTAGAAATAAAAAGTAATTTCTTGTTATAAATATTTGGTAGTTATATTGTGTTGCTAGTGCAGGTTGTTAGGGGGGTGTAAACGACACAAGAGCCCAGTAGGGCGCTCAATTGGGAAAAGACAAACGCAATAAAGAGGCCATTGAATAGGACTGCTAAAAAGGGGGCCAGTGAGGGAAACGTCTGAACTTTCATTTTCTCCTTCGACGCTAAGTTTGGTTGGGTACCGAGACGCGCACTACTGACGTTTAATAGACTATATCTCAGAGACCCCACGGTGAGACAAACCATCGCATTTGAAGTTCAGCGCGTTAATTAATTATAACAGCAATAGTGTGTGTGTGTGTGTGTGTGTGTGTGTGTGTGTGTGTGTGTGTGTGTGTGTGTGTGTGTGTGTGTGTGTGTGTGTGTGTGTGTGCGTGTGTGTGTGTGTGTGTGTGTGTGTGTGTGTGTGTGTGTGTGTGTGTGCGCGCGCGCGCGCGCGTGTTGTGTGTGTGCATACATTAATCAAATGCGGATTCCTTCACATTGGACGAAAGAGGTAAGCCTACATTAGCCTATTTGGCATCAGCAATGAAAGAATCCATTTGGACCGATTGTAATGTGAAATATTAGGTATAACCGAGTTCCACGGGTAGAGTTGAGGCCCTTCTGCAGCGCATAGGCTACCGGTGAGTTTAAGACCACGTTTGGCATTTTGTTTCTCGTAAGGTCTGGTGGTTAATCATTTATTTGACGTCGTAATCTTTAACGTTGTTGTTGTTATTGAGATTCGTTTAATATCGAATCTGCATTTCTTTTGTGTGAGTAACAATAAAGTCTCAGCACACCATTTCAACGCTGGCTGTTTGATTCCGTGGTCATAATATTGGAGAAGGGATGATCCTAGTCTCAGCTCTTGAGCAGCACCAGTAACTTCACACGGGCTCAGATATTATTTAATTTGGAACATTTGCACGCTATATAGGCTGCTCGTCAACGAGAACATGAAGGCCTATTTTTTACAAAAATCTCCCTACTTCTAAATGTAGCCTATAATACAATTAAAAACGATATGTAATATTATAATAATATTAATTTTAGGCCTTTACCATTAGCCTTCTGTTTTGGTTGACTTAGTCATTGCAGTCGGTCCTATAATTGCTAAATTGTTCTCCTTTTTTTATATATTTTTAAAAATTGTATGTTTTGTCTCGGCCTAATCATTGTTTTTTTTAAAGTTGCCGAACAACGTTGCCCAACGATAACCTATATTAACCCATGGTAAATTCACTTTTTATTGTAATAATGTAATTGCACATGACTATTATCGATATACAGCCTAGTTAAGGGCCTGTACAGCATAGCCGCATAAATTAAATTGACATGAGACGAAAGACTGAAATTGCCTTAAAACCACAACCTAGATTTCGATGTATCTTAATGATTTTTTCCATAAAAGCTAAAAATTATATTTAATAATAAAAACATGGATGATTCTTTTTGAGAAGGCGCTTGAGTGACTCGCCTGTGGGAATCAGACTGACACTTTCTCTCAACGGGTCATTGCGCCCCATTCGCCACGATGATCACTGTCCCGGCCTAATGCGTCGTCTTACTCTAGCCGTCAGAAGTAAACGGTACAATATCCGTACGCCAAAACGCAACCACACACACCAAAAAAAGACCAAAGAAAACGCATAGCGACGCTGAGGGCTGTTCGTTCCTTGACATCATGGCTGCAAACCCCACGATAACAAAACAGCCACCGCGTCTCAGTGCTGCTATGTTCAAATCCCATTTGCCCATAGTTAGAACACAAATAATAAAACTCCTGATTTGGTTGCTACTGGCCTACCCCCGCTTTTTTAGCCCTAGTACATAATACTCGTAATAATTTGCATTGCAGCCTATGTATACTGCTCCGTTCTACGGATGCTGTGATAAAGCAACGGCAAACAAACTTTTTTTCTGAGATGGTCTTACCTTTTTGTGGCATACTGCGACGTGTTTTCCAACTCCTTAGCGAATAAAGCTATTAGTTCTCCAAGCAGAAAGGTGCGAGTGTGGATCGGTCTCGTTCGGAAGTTTATGGGAAGAAAAATAGTTTCCAGCGGTGCTCCGCGGAGATGGAAGGGGTATCCCTGCGAGGGAGACAGAGATTGACAGTGAACTCAGATGTCAGGACCACGGAGTTGTGCACTCGAGAATGTGCACTCGCGTGTGAGTGGGCGAGCGAGCGAATGAGAGAGCGAGGCAGTGTGTGTGAGAGAGAGAGAGAGAGAGAGAGAGAGAGAGAGAGAGAGAGAGAGCGAGAGAGAGGGAGAGGGAGGGAGAGTGGTAGAAGGAGGAGGAGGGTGGGGGTAAGAGAATGAACACACCTATGCTGATTGGTGACGGAACAAGTGTATTAATATATGTGTTCCTGGTCTGCTCTCTGTGTGTGTGTGTGTGTGTGTGTGTGTGTGTGTGTGTGTGTGTGTGTGTGTGTGTGTGTGTGTGTGTGTGTGTGTGTGTGTGTGTGTGTGTGTGTGTGTGTGTGTGCCTCACTGCAGCCCCCCTCCACCACCACTCTTCACTGGCCCATTAGCACGACCCGACCCCTGTCATCATTCCCCATATAAACACTTCCCCCTACCTCGGCCAGGGCGGGAAACAGGGCCGAACCAGGGGGAGAGAGAGGGAGAAAGAGAGAAAAAAAGGGGAGGGGGTCTCGTCTTCCAAGCCACTAATCAGCCCACGCATGCAAATACCCTTCGTTCAGTTGCTGAATATTGCCCTATGCAAAGCAACTGCCTCGGAAATGCCCGTTTGATGGAAAGGCTCCATTCTCTGTGGGCTGAATTGGGTCCGCGCTAGGAGTCTCACACACGTTTCTGCTGAAACTTGGGGGAAAGCACGAGGCTAGACGGGATAGACCTACTTAAGAAAGGCACTTTTAACTGTTAAAAGTCTTAAGCCATGCGCCAGATACAGTTAAATATGTCCCATTCAATAATAAGCATTTTCAAGAATTTTCATTTTCAATTGTGTCTTATATTTAAGATCCTAAATTATCTGCTATTAAACTCCAATGATGAGTTTTCGTTAGAGCTTACACGTTTTTGAAATGTATACCTTTCCTCTTTTGACACGTGGTGCTTAATTGATTATCAATTCTTATTTCGTGAAGAGTAAATAATGTCTACCTTTTTCACTCTAGCCCTTAAGTAGGCTGTAGGGTCATGAAGGGCCTTCTTACATCAAGTGCACTTGATAGATGAGTGGCTCACTCGCACTTTAATAACAATGCGCCCTTTCCCCACGTGCTTTTGTTGACTGTTTTGGATATCACCTTGGGTGAACAGGCGGACCCCCGTGTCAACAGCGTGCGCGTGCACGATCCCCCAGCGTGCACGACGAGCCGTGTTCAAGCAGGGCTCAGCGTTGCTTTTATGAGCACATTGGCGAGGCACGTCGACGACGTCACTCGTATGACCTGACAGCAAATAGCACGCGTAAACAGAGTAGAGCAAATGACCATGTGTAACCATGACCACACGCTCCCGAACCGCTCCGGTTGAATGATGAGCTATTAATGCACACCTCAGCGCACCCAAAAAGCAAAGGCCTTGTTGTGGGTCCGTGTTTGAATATCCTCCTCCTCTGTGGAGGAGGAGGAGGAGGAGCGCCGGGTATAGCACCAGCCCGAGGACGGAGGAACCCCGTCGGTCCTGTTTCAAAGAACCAGCGCTGACAGAAAGAAAGGGAGGAAAACGAGCTGTATGAATCTGGGGCCAAACTAAAGCAAAAAAAAGAAGGGGTACATAACGGGGACACGAAGGGGAGAGAGCAAGCAGGGGGAGGGTCGGGGAACCCGAAGGCTCTCTCCCCTCTTTTTTTCCTCTTTTTTTTTTTTAGGTGGGGTAGGCTACATGAAATGAAGTCATGGAGGCCTACACTTGACTCTTTTTGACATGTGAAAAAGTAGGAGAAGTCAGAGCTCATCAATAAACCACTTCGGAGGTGAAAGAGGGCTCCCTAACAACCATTGCATTCCTGACTACGGGTTCAATGAGTAGACAAACGACGCTGCCAGGGAGAGGGGAGAGGGAGGAGGAGGAGGAGCGGGGACTGCGAGGCCTGAATGGGCCCCAGTGAGATAATGAGCCGAGGGGACCGGCTCAAACTGTCCCCCAGAGTCCCGCGGTGAGGAAGAACACTCCAGCCAATACTTTCTACCAACAGCCCGTAAACTAAACGAGCAAATTCATCTGTTTCTACTCCTGCATTGTCTCCAGTCATTTAGACTGGTGGCTTGGCGAGGTTTACGCTCAATGTGTCGTGGCCTGTCAAATAATGCAGACTGCAGGGGGGCAGATAACTACTTGTAGAAAGTACCGCCACACTATTAGGGCTACGTATGGAAATGGGGTGTGCGTGGTGTTACATTCAACGAGGGCTCTACTTTCTTCAAATATTGTCCTGCAGCATTGTTATTAACGATTATAACTACATGGGAGATTAAAAAAGTAGAACGATTTAAAAGTTTTTGTTTTTTTGGTTTCTTTTTTGTATGTGGTGAAATAATATTTTTTTAAGTGTAAATATTGGCTATTGTGTTCCCTTCAACATAACTTTTCTAGATCTCTAGACAACTTAAACCACTGTCGTTTCCTCTGGCTAATGGGGATAACTAAAAGCTCCACACTAGCATGTGGCCATGCATATGCATTGATTAGAATGCAGGTTTACTTCCTGCAAACGCTCTCCTGCAGCTTAAACTCATTAGGCTACTCGTTCAGATTGTACTGCCACCCACTTGTTACATTTTACAACTGAGAAACTTCACACAGCTAAATGATGCGCCCAGAGAATGCTTCCCCGATGGGTGTGTCGAGTAGTTTTCTTTGGAAAACAATACATCCAATAGATTATTGATGTCCTTAGTTAAGATGTAAATCCGCTCTGAGAACTAATTCGTTGTCTCATTTTCGCATGAATTCTGCTTTTCTTCACTCGTCCCTGCAGGCCAAGTGGAAGTGTTTTAATGGACCACCATATACGGTGGACTCCAATGAGATGGCAGAAGGGGAAAACTATGTGTATGTGTTATTCTATTAAAAGGTCCGTGTAGTTTGGATGGCGTGTCCCAGCTGAAACGCACAGGGTAAAGTCAGAAAGCAATTAGACCCAATTCGGATTAGCGACAACTAATGTCACAGGTCCTGAAAAGAAGCCCTAATCTTGTAGCTATTTCCCCTGAGGCAGAATGGGTCTTTTTTTTTTCTTTTTCTTTGCTTTAGTCCTATAACAACTAGAAAAACAATCGGACGTGGTTTTCCACGTTAAAGGGGACGAGAACATAAACAATGAAAGATGTTGGCACTGGGTTCACTTGATTTATCCAAATTAAAAGGACATCCAATGGGAGCGGTGGGGGCGGGGCGAGCTTTATCATCTATAGTAATTATATAATAATGGGCAAAGAACAACAGTCATCCATTACAGGGGTCGTTTCTCCGTTTTTGTTTTTTTTACAACCCCAATATTGTATAGTCGTTTGTAGCTCTATGCTAAAGAAATCAATAGTGGGCTATAGCATTGAATTCATTGGACATGGATAATCATATGTGCAACAAATATGCTAATGTTCTACTTATTCCACTAATATTCATACTCCTATTCAACATGACAACACATAAAGGCAAACAAACAATGCCACTGCACGACTATCACCAATGTAGTATTATTCGTGTTATTCTATTTGAATAACACGTAGACTAATTATTAACATATAGTATTTTATCCTAAGAATTATTTTCATGTGTATAAATAGGCTTGCATATATTATTATTGATTAATATACGTTCATATAATTTGGCCTACATATTATTTTGCTGTCATGAGTATACTATGTCAACAAAATACATGATCGAGGTAGTTATTTAAAAAAATAATAGTCAACATTGCATCCTCGTCCAAATTTGTTTAGCCTATTGTGTGCTGTCGTTGGATTTTTTGTTGAATAGTCGACTGATAATGATAATAATAATAATAATAATAATAATAATAATAATAATAATAATAATAATAATATAAAATAGGCCTAATTACACACTTATATTGTTACAATGTTAGTTGACCTATAAAAGGCTACCGTTTCTGCATCACATTTATTTGGAGTAATATCCACTGGCAACCGACACTCATTTACAAACATTGTGTATGCTAAATAAAAAAGTATAAACAACATTCAATCTACATTTTTTTAAAATATGTTCAAAATGATCGAAATATTAAGTAGAGCCCTCTAATGTTACAGAACAATAGTTCATTGAACTATGTACGTTTAAATTGTTTGCTGATTATTTGGGTATCTGGTGAACGAGCCCGAGAAATAAGTGAGAAGTGAAACTCAGAGAGCTCAGAAGCCCTCTTCTGGCCGGATGCTGCTGTAGTCGTCAGGCGTCGCCTTCTGTCAAAACGCTGCTTGGCCAGCGTGACAGGGGCCAACGCTGTACCACAACATAACCCTCTCAAAGATACACAATTATCCTTACATTGTCTATTGAGAAGATTACTACCGATGAGGATACTAGCCTACCTTTACTTTAGTCACGCGTTATTGGAGCATCCAGGGATTGCTGCTACTTTTTTATTAAAGTATATTATCAGCCTATAATTAATCAAAATATTAAAGGACTTGTAACATAGGCCTATCAAATATAAGTTTAAATTGCCAAATGTGCTTATGTTGCCTGAATGACTACTTTTTGGGTTTTAATTTAATGACAGCCTGTACACTAAAGAAGATTTACCGATTTGTAATACTCATTCCCATTACATTTAATGTCAATGGCATAGCCTACTGTGCGTCCTTGTGTTATTACATTGAATTAGTCCACCGATGATTGCTATATATTTTTCTAACACACAGAGTTTAACGCAGGTCCCATCCATCCACTGTACTCATATATCCACGCGCGTGTAGCCTTTGCGTTCGTCTCACAGGCGCACTTTGAGGAGCGACGTGCGCGCGATACCTCCGCTAATTACACGCCAAGCGAATCTTTGATAGATGACAACAAAAAAAAGTCAGCTTACGCTTCCCATGCTGTGCATTGTGGGCTAGTAACAGTAACATGAAACCATCCTAACATCCTTTTCACTGACCATGCATGTAGGAGCCTTATAACCCACATACATATACAAGCGCATCTCCGCTACAGTAAGAGTTTATGGAATGAACGGATCACAGTCTAAGGTATACGTGGTGAAACTTATATAGGCTATATATAGATATATTTAAAAGTATAAAAATGTTTAAACTCACCAGTTACAGGGAGCAGACTTCTGACACCTTGGCGACCGCTATCCCGTATATAGAAATAGAGTTGTCTCTGTGTGTAAATAAGAGAAAACCGGTTGCCCCGATTATAACCTTCGTTTCGATCCGCTGTGGAGTTGAAATGTCAACGACAGTGAAAAATGCACCAACGCTATACCTCCAACTTTCCCTTAGCATCAGCCTCAAGTTGGCAGTGATTGGCTGGAGCGACGGTTCGACGTCACCAGTTGGACAGAAGTGCACAGACTCGGGGAGTGGAAGGTACATGTGGAGTACACACACCGGCCCACAATATACTGGACCAGTACGGGAAACATGGACTTTAAACCCTCTTTATACGTTGCACACTGTTTAAACTTTTTTCATACCAAGAAAAAAATGCAAACATTTAAATTACCTTGGGAACTGAAGTTGATCAAAAAGTATGGCAAATATTACTTTATTATACTTTTAAAGGTACAGTTATATTTAGGAATAGCCCTGTAATCGCCATTCCTTTAATATTACATTACCGTTTCCCAATTTAAGTTCAAGTAATTTAACTAAATGTAGGCCAACAAAAATGTAATGCTCAGAACGTTTATATTCGTAAAATGTGCTGCCATGTTACCTTTGTTTCGCCAAAAGGATTTAAATCTGACCGGGGCATGATGATGACATTGAAACTACAGAGCTGCGTGCAATACTCAACACATTATTTTCCTCTAACTCCAATAGTTCAACAATACTAATTCTTGTATTGTATCTCCTTGCAACAGGTGATACACGTATGCCTGTATTTATTTTACATTTTTCCTACGATATAATTAAAGCAGCAGACTATGCTTTAGCAATCGCCATAAAAATAAATATAGGCAACACATGTTTTACTTCTACAGCTCTATAAAGTTGTCATCCAGTCCTAATTGGCCTTCAGTTTCCCTTTTACCAAGGCAGGCTAAAAGCCCCCAATCCCATTTCACAACCATTGATGTTTGTGTCAATTTGAACAAGACATGTGAGTAAATGGACAACCGCGCCACAACTCGTCTCCCAGGAAAAGACCGGGGCAGCGCAGGTACGGGGCGGTCACCACTGGCTGTGTTTGGGCCATTATTTGGAGTAACAACCATTAAGAGGCCTTGATACTGTGCAACGCAGCAGGGTTCTCGACATCCGCGCTGGAAACCACACGGCTTAGCCCCCGCTTATCAGGCTGTCAATAAAACAGAGATGGGATACAGCGGCTTGGCCAGGTGCTGCCTTTCCCTTCCCACACAGCCCCGCTCTCCACAAGGCGATCAGGCGTGAATGCAAATCTGTCCAGCCGGTTTTCCCTTCACCGTCACCAGGCTTCCAAATGCATGTCCTCCAGCAACCACAACACAACCCCCCCCCCCCCAACCTCCTACTCTCTCTCTCTCTCTCTCTCTCTCTCTCTCTCTCTCTCTCTCCATCCCCCTCTCTATTTCCCCCCCTCGCTCTCTCTTTCTATTATTCTATTCACACTTTTTTCCATTTTTAGTGCGTATCGCGGATTTTTCCTTGCTACAGTTGTTTACATACATATATAAAAACGAATTATGTAGATCGAATTCACCGCTCCCCCCCTTTTTAACTTAAAGGCCTGACATAACCGTCCACTGTACAATTCAATCATATGTTTAAGTAGGCCAACATCCTGAGCTGGTCCCCTAACTGTCGAGGAAATGCCAATCCTTTAGCTCACAGTCAATGATCAGATTTAAAACAAAATCTGCAGCGATCGACCTCCCCTATCTAGCCATGCAGAACGTTGCGCCGCTAAAGCCTCCGCGCCACGAGCTGATTATATTGTTTACTGCCGCTGGAGCACGCGGCGAACACGGCCAGGGGACCCGCAGAAAGGGGCACCAGGAAGATAAGGGGGACGGGGAGACATGTAGGGGAGTGGTGGTCAAAAGAATTAACCATTCGTCTCACTTTTGGATTAATTTAAAAGGGAAAAAAAGTCTTAGGTAAGTCGACTCGCGCAAACAACTCTGAAGGATCCGTCGTTGAATCTCAACATAGGCCTTTGTAATTTTTTGCATTTTTTTTTTTTGTAAATGTACCGAATGTTATGTCGATTTTAGTTGTTTAGGAATCATATGATTAAGTTGCCAAAAGTTGCTGCTTTGGGCCTTACAGTTCATGTAGTCAACAGTTGGTGTCTAAAGTCCATGGGATTTTAGCTCCGATTTCTTTAATATAGATAGATTGTCAGAAGATCATCCTAATTAACCCCTCCCCTTCCACAGTGTGAATGTTTTAATAAGCCCTCCACACCCAGAGTGCAGAGTTTGATTTGTTTTCTCCCCCTGCCGTCCGGCCCCGGATCGAGACATTAGCCGAATTCCCCCGGGGTGATTGGATGCAATTTGTCCAGAGCAGACAGCCACGTCCTGGATGTTAGGAGTTCACTGGGGCTCAACGTGACAAGGCTGACTTCGATCTGCAATCGCGCCTGAAAGAGCAGCGAGCGTAAAGATATCGTGCCATTAAACTGTTTCTCCTTTGCTTTTTTTGTAACTTTTTTTTTAATAACAAGAATTCAAGAATCTCCCGAATATGGAAGTTGTATAATCTCATCAACTAGGCCTTTTTTAAAAAAGCGAAATTCACACGGTAATGGCACCTCCGCACACAGTCACACCTACTACTTTGAGTGGACAAGGTCCTAACGAGGGGGTGGGGGGGTATGCTCCGACTCCATGACCCTTGAAATTAGATTAAAGATTGACAGTGGTTGGATTTAAAAAAAAAAAAAACTGGAAGATTGACACCTGCCAAGAGAGCTTCCCTGTGATTGATTCTGATGCCTCGTGCTGGCAACAATAATGCAGCTGTTTGCGCAGGGCTGAGTAGGCGCGTTTATCACTCCCTCGCCAGAAGTGGCTGAAGAAGTCAGTGTCCATGTCGCGCTGTGAGCTGACAGGGGGAAAATGGGAGCTAACGAGGTTGTCAGTTGTCCTGACAGGACAAATGAGAGCTCGTCAGTCGCTCTACTTTAATAACGTTTAATGGAAACGTATTGCACTGTTCACAATAAAAGCGTAACACATACCGGGGTTCTAGCGCCATAAGACACCGCGCACTTCATTACGCACGTAGAGGTGCGTTTTTACGCATCGGTTAAAGGGGGTTCGGTCCAGATTTAGCGCCAGCCAAAGGGAACCTATCCACAACATAGGGGCTGAAGCGGACCTTCTTGACCTAAGACCTTGTCAGTCTTGTGGTTTCAAGTCAAAAACACTGCAAGTATCTTATAAAGGCATTTCAGCACATTCTCATTGGTATTGACTGGGGTTTCATACATTTGCAATTACATATAAGTATATTATAAACGTGAACGCTAGTTTCATAGTAGCTTATTGGTTTATGATACACACAATAGTTGGAATTTTATTTAAAGTCCTACCAAATGATTTAAAAGTCATTATGAACAGCAAGTTAACTCGGTCGTTGTCCCAACATGTAGGCTATGCCCACTTCAGATCTTCACCTAACTGGTGAAAAAGAGAGATTCCAAGAAACTCAACATAGCCATACTAAAACTATATAGACTATATATCTACGATTTTACAAGATTCGATTATTACTAATTAATTACGTCTGGGATTACATTGTTTCCATTTCGTGTTCTTATGAAGTCCATATACATGGAATTTCTGCTGACGATGTTTCTGTCTAAACGAACCCTCGTCAGTAACGTGGATGTAGGCCTAGCAGGTAGGCTAAAAACTTTTCCGTAAGAAAAACCTTTAGTTTCCCATTTCCATTATTTATTTTAAAAATTGCCATTTTACATATATTATTGAGGTTCTAGGATGTCTTTCAACCCGGGGCAACTATTCGACTATTAGTGAGGCCTATGTATCTATTCAGTCAGTCAAGCTAGGCCTATAAATGAACTGAGCTCAATGGTTATTACCGTAACTCATAATTGATATCACTACAAAAAGATTTCACAGGTCTATTTATGTATTCTGAATATTATAGTAAGCATTTTGAAGCCTATCGACGCATGTATATTCATTATTGATTTATCTGTTGTTAGTATTTTGTAGTTAAAACTTAAAAGTCAGTCATTGGTAAAGAAAAGGCAAGCAATATTTCCCCGTTGACAGAAAGGAAACGTCTACAAGCAACAATCTGACAGGAAAAGTAGGACCAATTAAACTCTTAACGCTCGGTGCGCAGTGGCAATAATGTCAATAATTGGAATAAGTGATTTCAATATATTTCTCTCTCTTTCTCCCTCTCTCTCTCTCTCTCTCTCTCTCTCTCTCTCTCTCTCTCTCTCTCTCTTTCACGGAAGGCACCTAACTTTGTCTTCTATTCAAAACATCAAAAAGCGGAGCCGGTCAGGGATTCTTGAATATGTAGGTCATACAAATGTGTTACAAAATACTGTAGCTGTGGACTAACGAAAAGCCGAAGCCCCAATCCCGAATCTGACCAAATCAACGCAGATCTTGGTGATAGGTAATCATGGATGGAGAGGCAGACGCGCTGTATGTGAACTCACACAGATAACTGGGCTGTGTTAAACAACACACACCAAATCAGGCAATAACGACAACAAACGGTCTGGAAAATGTACGCACAATGCAGCAACAATTCATTCCCCTGCCTCCCTCATTCTGGATGACAAATATTTCCCCGGAGTAAATATTTTGAGGATAATTGAACTGATTGTTGAATATAAAGGAGCTCGTTGTGCACTCATAATCACTTTCGAACCAGATGCGAGATATATTCATAATGCAATGAATCTTAAAATGCTAATATGATGCGCTCCAGACTATAACACAATGCATTATTGATTCAGCTTTTTCCCTAACCACATTTTGTGTGTGTGTGAGACTAAGAGCATGTGTCAATTTGGGGGCCTACTGTCAAAGGTCACGCAGACGCCTCGCTCTGCAGCCTTTACTGTACTTTACATGATTAATAAGAAGTAATATTTTATTAAATCAGCCAAGGGCTTGGAACAAAGTTTCAAATCTTACGCAAAACCAAAACTACCGCTCCTCAAAAACGGGTTTCCCGATTTAAAAGTGAATCATTGATTTATTCTGAATCAATTATTAACCCCGACCATTGTTATGTTTCCAATTGTCAGAGACCCACTAACAAGATACGAATCGAATTGTAGGCCACTGCTCAGTTTATAATAGAGTTTGAGATGTTTTTATATCTGCTGTTTTTTTTCTAAAAAAGGCGACAACACGTCTCTAACACTATAACCACATGCACCTCTATCAGGCGCATAATTACCTTCCTCTGCCCTGCGTTCATATGAAAGGGGAGATAGTTGGGAGCATAATGGCGCAGGATAAAGTCTTTATGATTGCAGGAAACCCATCTGGTAACAGTGTAGCCCAAGACCTCCCCCCTAATCAAGGTTTTAATTAAAGACGGTTGAGGGCTATATGGAATACATAAAGGCCAGTAATTAAGGCTAACATTGGACCCCTAACAGATGCAATCCTCCTGCGTTGCTTGCATGACGATGAAAGAGGCACCGCACACTGACGCAAGCCGCACATAGGCTAAAGTGGATATATAGTGCGCATAGGTTAACCCGCAACCTCGACAAAGAAAACCACGTTCACATTTTTGTAAGGGGGGGGGGGGGGTCGCTGCAGCGGAGAGCTTCTTGTCATGCTTGTTTTCATATTACTTTGACATGTATTGATTTGAGGACAGCTGTACGGTTTTGTCGCAAGAGAGAGCCCGCTGATCAACCTGCATTAGTGTGATGTGTGTGAGCACTGGCTTCTCGTCGGAGACTCCCAAGCAGGCACGGAGACACTTGACAAGGGACACACAATACCCCGACCGTTATGAGGCTCACGCACATCATCCAAACAATTAAACCAACCCGAACGTTACGCTTTTTTCCCCATCCATGTGTTGATGGTCTTTGTTTATGCTTAATGCGAATTGATAGGGTTAATCCTTTCCCTTAATATGAAAGCACCGCATGTTTTAGAATTGGCTATAGTTTCTCATTAAGTCTCACGTAATAACAATTAGATCTATTAACGTTTTGTTCATTGTTCTACGTATTCTTTGTAGGCCTATTCTTCTCCTTTTTTGGATACATTTTTTCTTTCTCCTCATATTATTTTTATGAGCATTAGTATTATTAGTGGTAGTAGTAGTATTACTATTATTATGTCTCCTTTGATTAATCAAAATACTTTGATTTTTTATGCACTGTTTGTGGACATAGGTTTCTCCAAAAAATTGGTGCAAATTATAATAGATCTGTGTCAGGAGGGGCTGTGGATATTCATCACTATTGCTCCGATTCAGTCAATCGGCCATTGGCACACTCGCCCTCTTTCTCCTTATCTCTCTTCGTCTCCCTCTCTCGCTCTAACACACCACACACACACACACACACACACACGCACACGCACACGCACACGCACATACACACGCACACACACAAACACACTTACACTCTTACACACACAAAGACATACACAAGCACACACACGCTCACACACACACACACACACACACACACACACACACACACACACACACACACACACGCTCACACACACGCACACACACGCGCGCGCGCTTACATACACAAACAATCCCCAGACAAGTTGTGCGATTTGAAAGTTTACTACATTGGTTTGGCCTCGCTTCAGATGGGCAAACAGATGGGCGGACATTTAGCCAAAAACCCCCGCAAAGTTCCTTGCCTATCTGCCCCACCTCTGGAGAGAGTCGAGATTGCAGCTGCACTTTGCCTCCTCGACCCCTGCACAGCGCCTCTCATTTAACAAACGCTCCGTCCTTCTTTACCTAAATTATTTTATTTCAAGACGAGGATCAGGATGCTGAAAACAAATAACACTAACTATCCCTAAGCCTAAACCAATCTGGTGTTGGGGTCCTAAAAAGAAGGGGGTCTTCCTGTTGACAGTATCGCAAAAATGGTAGGCTTTGTACTCATCAAGATATCATTGATAGTATCAGAGTTAGTCTATGTTTTATTATTTCGACCGATAGAGCACCGCCAGTCCTATAGGGTTTCCCAAGTGCATTTGAGCCCACTGACACGCGGACCATCATCACCACTTGTGGAGCTTTTGTGCCCCCTAGCGTCCGCTTAGCATGTGCAATAAAATACACAGTTCTCGTGCAGATTTGCGCACAGCCCTTAACCTAACGCATTAGGGTGCGCTGGTCAGGGAGAGATTTGATTATTTATTATTATGTATTTAGTATACTGTTTCCGTTTCAAAATCCGTCTGTAGGTTTTGTGTTATTATATTTTAAACATCTCTAATCATGCGTGACAATATCATAATCAGACTACAGTAATGTATAAGAGGTTGTATTAGTCAAATTATGATCAATTATGAGAAGCTTTAGGATACCAGGCCCACAAACAGAGGTTTGTTTGAGACAATTTCACATTTCAGGTGAAATACAGTGCCATTAACCAGAACATTATCACATGATGTATGCTAGTGATATTGTTTCTTTTGAGCTCTCAAATAATTGAATAAGGATCAGGAGCATGGGCTTCTTTTACATGTGTACATCCAAGCACAAGGTTGAATGTATGTTATAAGATTGTAATTCATATTCGGTCTCAGTTTAGGGTACTCTACTGGACTGCAAAGTGCATGGTGTTGTTTTGTATGAAATGGGCTAACCTGCTTTCTCGTGTGAGATTCTGAAAACCCCAAAGATTTTGGAAAGGTTAATGCTATGTTATACAGAATTATATGGAGTCCTGATGTGGCTAACCTTATCATGACATCTACTACGTAGATGTCAATCTACGTAGACTACTATCTAACTACATCTACATCTAGTTATTACATGGACTTATCATACAGACGCGATACATGGCTCTGTTTGACTGCTTACTGGTTAGGTAACGGTTTTCTAAATATGTCCCTACACCATGAGAGCAAAAGAACCCTGTTATAACATCATGATGTTCTTATTTAAATACTCAAGGACATGCAGAAAGTTGTCATGAAACTGTTTTCTTTTCTTTATTAATAGAGCGCATGAAAAAAAGAAAAAGAAACAGGCAAAGGTGATAGCTTGCTGTTCATCATTTATTATTGATTAGGTCACTTAGGCAGACAGGAGGTAAATCCCCGCGCTGTACTGACCAAATGAACTCCATTAACTCTATCAATTAAAAAGAAATTGAACTAATGGATGAAATGATGTTTTTGATCTATTTTTGATGGATTGATTCCAAAGTTACAGCTGATACACACTAATTTAACTGAGCCTATTGAAGTATTAAGTACTGAACAACGCGGCCCACGCATTGTTCAGCCCTCTGTGCTTTTGCCCCCCCCTCTCTCGCTCTCTCTCTCTCTCTCTCTCGCTCTCTCTCTCTCTCTCTCTCTCTCTCTCTCTCTCTCTCTCTCTGCCTTGATCTCCCTTTCTCTGCATGGAGGGAGACTGGCATTTACTTGACAATTTTCTGCCTTTAAGTGCATGCTTTAAGTGCAGTGTTTTTATCTACACCTAAGATAGCTGCAGACCAGGACAATTTAACAGGCAATTTAACTGACCGTGTGTTAGTGAAGCTGTCTGAGTCGCACTCTCTGCCAGAGCAGCATGGCATGATGGATGTAGGCAGTCTGGGCTTAGCGGGGAAGACATACACACACAATGCACGCATGCACACACGCACACATGTGTGCACACACACTCACTCACACACACACGCGCACACACACACACACACACGCAGATCCATGCACACACACTCACTCTCATACACACAGTCACGTACACACACACACACACACACACACACACACACACACGTACACACACACAAACAAACACACACGTACACACACTCGAACACACGCATTTGGATACAACCTGGATACACAGCCACACCAGCGCGCTGCCATATTTCCCCAATACAAACACATATGGAGCCGCCCAGAGCCAACCTCCTTCCATTAAGTCAACATGTTGTGCTGGCGGCTGGAACAGAGCAGGGCTCGAGTCAGGTCGTCCAAATCCGTCAGTAAGAGGATGCAGAGGCGTTTGTCATCGTCCTCTCTGGGCACCGTCCTCCTGGTGGAGCGGGGTGAGGGTGGGGGGTGGTGGTGTGTGTGTGTGTGTGTGTGTGTGTGTGTGTGTGTGTGTGGTGGTGGCGGGGGGGTGTGGGTGAGCTGTGGAGCATCTGGCTATGGTAGCTCCAGCTGTAGCGGAGAGGAAACGGGGACAGGAGCACAGGGGAGACTTCCTTATTGTACAGCCAAGATAACTTGCTCCACCACCACCACCGCCCTCTCTCTCTCTCTCTCTCTCGCTCTCTCTCTCTCTCTCTCTCGCTCTCTCTCTCTCTCGCTCTCTCTCTCTCTCTCTCTCTCTCTCTCTCTCTCTCTCTCTGCTGGGTGCTGTGGTGGAGGTCCACAGGCAGCAGTGTGGTGTAGTGTGTTTGTTGTCCTGCAGTGGGCGAGCAAACACACTGGGTTAATAGTGCTGTGGACGCCCTAACCTTTCACCTAACCTTATTAATTTCACCTGATTTGTACAAGAATATTGTCTTCATTGTCTTTTTACATGCATGAGAGGCACATGGATTTACTTCTTGAAAAATAAGGGTGATTTAATAAGGAACAAACATCTTTGCCGTTCTTTTTATTAAGATCATTGGGATTCTTTGGCATTCTTAGTTTCTTTGGGCCTTACCATAGATTCGGAGGAAACAGTAAGCTGTGGTTTGAGAGACTTAGCAGAATGAGTATGTATGCGAGTGACCACATGTGTTTTTGTGTGTGTGTGTGTGTTTGTGCGTATGTGAGCGTGCAAGCGTGTGTGTGGGTGTGTGCGTGAGAGCATGTCTGCTTGCCTGTGTGCGTGCATGCGTGCCCCCTATACAGAGGTTTAGGGTTAAGGGTTGGTACTGTAACGACCCACAAATGAGTGCAGTGTTGAACCAGACAGAAATCTCCCCCAAATAATAACCTACGACTCAGAGACCCCCCCCCCGCCCTGAAGCCACGGCAGGATCAGAGAGCAGAGAGGGCTCATAGCATCCGGGAGACATGATGACGGGCCAGTGGCGGTCGTTTAGCACCAGACGCCGTCGTCATCAGGGGCTGCCGATTCCGAGAAGACCTATGGAAGCCCCCGTGCCCCAGGACAGCATTTAGCATTAGCACTTAATGGCCGACTTTGTTTTGCTCTTGAGGCGGAGTGGTGACGCTGATGGAGAGGAGAGAGGAGAAAATGAAATGTTTGGAGGCATGGGGGAGACGATGGGGGCGTTCTCTCTCTCTCGGGCCAGGAAGTGTGACCTTTGTTTTGGGGAAGATCTAGACGGAGCAGAGGGGGAGTGGAGGGTGGTGTGATGAAGCCTACTCTTCGCACAGTCTCAGATGTCCTCCAGGATGAATTAGCCCTGTTTCCCTATTAAACCCCCCTCATTTGGGATTGTGATTGGTCATGCTGGAGGTGGCCAGGCCCTCTGCTCTTTAAACACACATGAGTTGCATCCCGGGGCGATTCCAGAGTTTCTTTATTGAGGTGGCACAAGGGGGGGATGAAGAACCAGTCGGGGGGGCCAATGGGAATCATATAATTCTATCAGATATAAAAACACATTTTCATATTTCTGTATATTTATTATATATATATACATATACACACATGCATATGAATATACATACACATATACATTTTTGTTTTGTTTCAATACAATATCCCACATCTTCAAATTCCCAACGTCATTGGATCAGATCATTAATTTATATCAAATCAAGCAGCGATTGACAACGTTCTGGTCCAATGGGCATTGGGCATTTTGAGATTGTTAGTTCTCTTGCCCAATGGTGTTTGGGAGGCACCGGGGGGGGCAATCATATTTCAGGGCGGGTTGGTGCCACCCTGTTCCCTCCTTTTAGAACTGCCCCTGGGTGCATCTGCGAACATGCATCTCATGCATGAGCTCTCAAAGCCTTTCCTGGAATATTTTGTGGCCAAAAGGGTTCATCAAGCCTGTATGACTATGTTGTCCCTATCTGGCATGCTGTGGTGGGCAGTAACAATTAAGGAGGAGACAGTTTAAATGAAAAAAAAACATTTGAAATGAAAAAAAAACATTTGAAATGTATACTGTTCCCCACAGCTGTTGCCTAGTTCTGCGGCTAAATATACTTGCATTCCGTGAGGCTAGGCTCATGTTAGCCGGGTAAAGTAATGAAATTAGCAGTACAGATCTCTAGCAGCTGTTTGATGTCACTAATGATGTGTCGGGGGGGGGGGGGGGGGGGGGGGGTTGGTTGTGATGGGCTACTGTTTTGATGGGTAAAGGGACATCTGTCTGTGTAACATGATACATTTAAAAAAAATCCCCAAAAGACCATCGACAGTTTTTAACACTATTTCCTAAATGTACATCATTAACGCCAATCATTGTGATGCGTGCAGAGGTGTGGAGGGATCCAGCTAGCAGGCCCAGGCCTGATGACGTCCCCAGACGGGGGCCCCGCTAACAGCCACAACTAATCTTCTTTTCATGGTCTTCATTACGACCTGTCAGGGCATAAATTGAGAGTAAATTGCCATGTTTATTAACACAGCACTAAAACAGCAACCTTAACTGTTCTGCCCCCTCAGACAAATGTTAACGGTTAACAATGGCTGAGCAGATAAATTATTACCCTTCATAAAGTGATCTTGTGCCCCGACATGTCCCCTAGTTTAAACAGGCACGCACACACACACATGTATGCAGCCCATGCACAAACAAACACATAAAGCACACACCTACACATGCGCACAAGCACAGAAACACACCCAAACACACCCATACCCACACAAACACTTACATTCACAAACACACACACACACACAGACAACCAAAAGACACACAAACACAAACACACACACACAGACACACACACACACACACACACACACACAACCAAAGACACACACACACACACAGAAAGAAACATACATTTAAAAAGCCTCACCACCACAATCCCTCCTTAATAGGCCTCCTCAAACATAATGTCCTCTGTTGATAGCCTCCATAGAGGATCCATTCAGTCAGACACTTGCTCAGGCAGACACCGGTGCTCGGAGGATATTTGCAGCTCCAGTAACACTGGGTGCGGCCATGCGCTTCACAGCATCGCATCCACGCCGAGCGCCACGTCCCAGACCGCCGGCAGTGGCCTTTGCCATATAACACAGTAATTACCAGATCAAATCTGTTCAAAGCCAGCCAACACTGCGCTGTGATCTCCCCTATACTAATCAGCACATTGAGGTATGGCTGCGTGGCAATAAATTGCTGACTTAATTAAAACAGGAACCTCTCTGTCATCTAATTACAGGGAGAAAAGGTTATTGCCTCAATGCAATTTTCCAAATATGATTCCTTCACAGTTATTAAGGGCCCCGGCGTCGTTTATTGTCTCAGATTTTTCAACGTGGAAATGGCCCCGGTGACAGACGTAATGACTCGGGGAAAACGCTTCATCTGGATAGCGCCGCGACCGCCGCCATTTGTCTGAGATAAGTGGAGCGAACAGGAGCGGGGGAAATGTCATGGGAGGCATCCCATGATTGCCTCCACTTTACAGTTGTCATTAAACAGAGCAAAGGTTTCCTTTCTCCTAGCCGGCAGCAATGAGAAGTTTATTAATTAATCTGAAATAGAAAGGGGATGGGGTTGGGGGGTGGGGAAGTGTGTGGGGGGGAGGGGGGGTCATCTTATTATGACTATGAAAATTTACAAGGGAAAATGGGAAGATGGGGGACACTGTAATTGTGTGGTGAGAGACTTCTTCACAATCTTGGTTATTTTTCATCCGAATCGAATGGCTCTATACTCGGGCCAGGAGTCTGGTCTTAATCCTGCTCTTTTTCTGAACAGGAGATGAGATAGCTATGAATTATTGACTGTGGAAATGCGTTCATCAGACTGCTGGGCCTGTTCCACTCTTAAGATAACTGATAAGATCCTAATCTCAAATCAATCAAACCAACCTCAGTTCTAACTTCCAATGAATAACACCAAAGGACCTCATGGCAACAAAACAGTGCTGGAAGCGTTTGGGTATGGCAAACTGTCAAGTTCATCCACTAAAAGCGCTCTTGGCCAAAGAAGTAAACATCAGAGGTATCAGTTGTGATTAAACCCGTACATATTTGGGTGCTGACTGAGGTTATGGAAGCTCTCCTAGCGTTTTCTCATCGTTCACTCAGGATTAGCAATTGGATCTGTTTCACATTACAAAGGGCTTTTATGAAGAGTTGGCGGAGATTCATGTAAAAGGAAGCAAGGAGTGAGGCGAAAGGGGAAATACCAACACCCGAGGACAAACTGAAAATGTTTTTACAAATTGATATCTCAAGACTGACAATAATAGCTTATATTTGGGGAAAAATGGGAGCTGTTTGACACAATAGTGTATCTTCAGTTGCAACACCAAAACGTGTTGTGTTTTTATCAACGATGATGCACGGTTGTGTTTTACTATTTAAAAAATGGTGAATCTAAATCACCATGCAATGTCATATATCCAATTGTATGATATCATTATTTGACAGACATGTCAGATAATGAGGTTTTGGTTGGGGGGAGGCGGGGTTCAAATTCACTTAGTTAAAGAGTAAGCATATGTTATTAGCTCAAAAATCAGTTCTGAACCTATTCTCCTAATGCCCACAACACAAATTGGTAATCAAATAAAATTAACTAATGCCCATTGCATGCCTTTAACTAAATGCTGTCAAGTATATGTCTTGGGTTTAGGGCTTGATTGTGGGGGTGGTGGTGGTGGTGGATGAGTGGGGGCAGGGGGGGCAGAAGTGAACACAGTAGGGCGATACTTCCTGGACACTAATGTCTTGTGTCTCCAAGCATAGGGTTCTCTTAATCACATTAACCAAGAGCCTCTTCCAGTTTGTGTGTGTGTGTGTGTGTGTGTGTGTGTGTGTGTGTTTAATCTTATGGTTAACTGAACACAGCAATAGCACCCCCCCCACACACACACACACACACACACACACACACAGACACACAGACACACAGACACACAGACACACAGACACACACACACACACACACACACACACACACACACACACACACACACACCTACCCACTTCTCCCTCTGTGAAATATTTATGTTGATGGCCACTCCCCCGCTATCGCCCACACGGTTATAGAGTCGCTCATGCACGCTCTTATTGTCTAAGATTAATTCTAATTTCGTGTTTATTTCTGTTGTGTTTTGTGTTGTGCACTCACAGAATGATACTATTGATTGGCTCATTCCCATTAGAGACAAATATTGAAACTCTATTGTATATATGTATATATATATATCATCATCAACTTTTATTGTTAGAATCAAGGTCCATTTAAAAGACATACATTACAAAAAGAACACAACACACACCTAAATAAGAATACAAAACATTCCGACCACTTATAAAAGGCACTTATACCAATGTCTCCAAAGGTATGACTTGTAGCGTACTGCGCTATAACTTGGGTTTGACAGTATTATAATTTCATTTTTTGAGTCATTCAAGCGACCGATAAATCTGTATATCTATATATATGTCAGGTCAAGGCATATGGCGAAAAGGTCTGCTATTGTATATATTTCAATATTTAATTGTAGGTCTTCTAACATGCAACAATATGGTATAAAACTAGTAGGTCTATATATGCTAATCTTAAATTCAGGCGGGAAATGGATGGGAAATCAATACTCAAGCTCCGTAAATATGTGGAGAAAAAAAAGGTACAACATTAGATTGATGCAGTTCCTCTGGTGTTCTTCCGCAAAACTATCAACGGATATCTTGTTGTTTTCATGTAGAAAGATTGTCAAAGCAAGATTAACCAGGATCCAAACTTTAATGAGATTGTACGATATTTGTAAGATGTTTTACATTTTACAATAAACAATGAGATAGTAATGGTGATGTACTGTAATGCAAAACCTTTTTCAGTAGGGCCTTGAATGTCAGTTAGAAGCATTGCTTGTGGTAGAGTTTTGCCTCACCACGAAAAACACATTTGTATTTCTTCATGGTTGCACAACACATTGATTCAAATTGATCGGGCAACGCTAATTTAAATACATTAACTATTCATTAATTGAATAAAAAAGGCCAGTTAGCCCCGGGGTACTTTCATAATCATAAACTAGGGTGTACAGTTTATGCAAAACAGAAAAGTGCCATGTGCTGGCTTATTATGCTAATGATGAATGGCGATATACATGTTATTTCAGCCCAGGAAGGGAGATTAGGCATGGCAGTGTCAGCAAGTTGTATCCAGGGCACACAGTCTGCTCCCTCATGGTACACCATGTTCAGAGGCCTCCCAGTATTCTGATTCCTTCGGTACTTCCAGCTCAGACATAAAAGCCCATCTATTAAAGATGCACATGTCTTACTTCCTCCTATTCAGTTTCCCCATCAATCTGACAATCTGTCACACAAAACAAACGCTCTACTAATAAAACCCACACACAAGAATATTAAACATGATATGTGAAGGGTCTGGCCTAAATAGTTACGAGATGCTTTTGTTCTGATCACCATCAAATGGTAACAGGTGAAATGGGGGAAGTTCCCAGGCTCTCTTCCCCCAGCTCAGTTTACAACCCAGAACAAAGCAAGGTACCATTTTCCCTCTGGTCTGGGAAATCTCAGGGAAGGATACATCAAGAAGTTGACCACTGTGTGTGTGTGTGTGTGTGTGTGTGTGTGTGGGGGGGGGGGGGGGGGGGGGGTGGGCGTGTGTGAATGGCCTTATTTATCACCCCTAAATTATCCAAAATGTTGACGTTTAACTAGCCGGTGAGGGTGCGCGCGTGTCAGGTTTGCAACGTGGCGCCGTAAGCATCCTCATGTTACAGACAGCCCATTGACCAATAGCAGAGGATGTATGAAGAAATGAGGCGGAGCTCTGTGGGAAACGGATGACTTCATTGGCTGTACGTAACACAGGGGTATTTCCGTTCGGTTGCCTCCTCAAACTAGACAAGACCATCCCAAAACGTCTCGGTTTGACTGTTTGTTGTATGCTAAATAAATAAAAGGCTATTTGGGGTTGCTGAAAGATTTGATGTGTTAACTGTCGCGCCGTTGCCACATTGATGCAGTCAGAGGATGAGCTGAAGGACTGAAGTGAACGCGTATACCCGTCAAAGTGGCTCCATTGTTGCAACGAGACAACTGTGCGTTATTCAGTTTTTGGGTTTGTTAAGAGACAAGCTGAGTTTACCTCAGAGAACATCTCCAGATACTAGACCCTTCCCATGGATTCATTCAGGCTCGTGTATGCGGTTCTTCTCTGCACTTTGGCGGTGCACAGCAAGCCAACGTTACGCAAAGAACGGGTTCATCATGACCAGGCAGAACTGAGCAAACGGCCGCATGAGGACAACAACAGCTTCAAGTACGACCATGAGGCCTTTCTAGGCAAAGAGGACGCCACCACGTTTGACCAGCTCTCCCCCGAAGAAAGCAAAGACCGGCTGGGGTAAGAAAGGGAGATTACGTCTGAAACCTTCAATGGGCGCATCATGTGCAGCAGGTCACGTGTCCCCCCCCCCAGTCACATTGGCGCATCTCTGCCGACAAGAAACGGTCTCTAGACCATCGATCAGATGTGCAGAGACATTGTTCTTCTTCTTTGTAGAACTTACCGTGGTACTGGTACTTCTCTATCACTCCCGGTGTTGCGTGTCGCAGTTAAGGCTGTGGAGGTATTTAAAATTGCACAACTCACAAGTAGTGCCTGCGAAGGATTTGCACGCCAGCAAAACCTCATCCTATAACTCCCATTATTATGCACAAATGAAATGTCAGTGCCTACAGATTCGTGGGGTTAATTGGCTTGTCTCGGTTTAATTATGGATCGCCCATTAAAAAGGCATTCGTTGGTGAGAAAGTTGCCAGTCGGTTTTTAGACTTCTTGGAATGTTGCTTTCTCAATTTTTAATGATTCTGCCGAACTTCAACCGTATGTTCTGATTGTTCTTATAACAATATATAGTTGTATTTTCTTTGAACTTTTCGGATTTAAAGCGGGCACCACGGAACATGGGCGTAGGCTTTACCCCCCTTTCATTGGCTAAATGGGCGGGCCCCTGTAACATCACAACGTGGCAACCAAGAGCTAAGAATACAAGATCCAAGAATAGTTAATGGGATGGAATTTACCCATAATGACGATGCTTAATGTGCAGCAGAATGTACATATCTCCCCCTGTTGGCCTTTAGATTTCCGAAGGGTTTCAATACATACATGTATAATCAAATCAGACCTATTTAGCCTAAACTGTAGGATATTGAGGTCTGATGTGATCTATGTAAAGTGTACAGTGATCCTGTAGGACCTACAGGTTAACTGTACACTTATAGGTCAGAAACTTTAAGGACAAAGGGTCTTGGTTCAGTGACTGTCTGTCAGTCCAAAAATATGCATGAGGCTTTAGTTTTGATCTTGTAATGTTTTGCCATTTGAGACACGTTTAAGTCATATACATCTACGAGCCTGTGATCCTAACGCGTCCTCTTCCCCCGGCCTCGCAGTAAAATCGTGGACCGGATCGACGGTGATGGGGACGGCTACATCACCACGAGCGAGCTGAAGGCCTGGATCAGGAGGGTGCAGAAGCGCTACGTCTACGAGAACGTGGCCAAGGTGTGGAGCGACTACGACCTGAACAAGGACGACCGCGTGTCCTGGGAGGAGTACAAGCAGGCCACCTATGGCTATTACCTGTGTAAGAATTAAGCCTGAGGGGGACCGGCTATGGCTATTACCTGAGTCAGAATGAAGTGTGGTGGGGACCGGGTATGGCTATTACCTGTGTTAGAATGAAGTGTGGTGGGGACTGGGTATGGCTATTACCTGTGTTAGAATGAAGTGTGGTGGGGACTGGGTATGGCTATTACCTGTGTTAGAATGAAGTGTGGTGGGGACCAGGTATGGCTATTACCTGTGTTAGAATGAGGTGCTTGGGGGTCTGGGTATGTCTCTACGAGGAGAGCAGGATTGTGTCGTAAGGCTACCCTGTTGTTTTACAGGCAAACGGCTACTGGGTTCGATTCCTCAATGTGCCAGGCACTCTTGTAGTTATCACTAACACATGTGCCTAGATTGATTAGACGTCCATTTGGTTAAAAGTGTCTACTAAATGCTTGGTAAATCCGGCTGAGCGTTCCTGGTTCTCGCTCTTGAATCCGAGTACAACCGAGGCTCTCTTGACTAAATAAGAAAAACATCTGTTGTCCACAAAGTGTCATTGGGGTTTCTGTGCCTGCAGCCAACCCGGAGGAGTTTGAGGACGAGACGGACCAGTTCAGCTTCCGGAAGATGCTGCCGCGGGATGAGAGGCGGTTCCACGCTGCCGACGTGAACGGCGACCAGACGTCCGACCGCGAGGAGTTCACGTCCTTCCTCCACCCCGAGGAGTTTGACCACATGAAGGACATCGTGGTTCAGGTAAGCCACAGTCCTCTGTCTTGAGGAAGGTTCTCTCGTCTGTGTGAGTGGTGCTGGGCGACTCATACTGCCTATAACAAGGTGGAGCTTATGGCGCGTTTCCACCGGCGGGTTGGGTTCAGTATGAATAGGTGCGGCACGGTTCGCGTTTCAGCCGCCAAAAGTGGGCATAACCGTGATTAGCCATATTTATCTCGCAGTACTCCTCCGTTGGGGAACTGAGACGTCAGTTGATTGGTCGACAGAATCGTCACTTCCGTGCGACAGAGGGATAAGGACAGACAAACACATAACCCGTGAGGTATTTCTGGACAACGGTGAAAGCTTCGTTTATTGAAGAAAAGGTAGCGCAAAAGTTTGCCGTCCTTCTTGGACGTCATACATTGTTGCTCTTTGTTTATTGTGTCACGTTCTTCTTTTCCTTGGATTTATTAGCAGGCTACACTGTGTCGGGCTGCTATGAGGTCACGATGCTTACGTAGATGCCGCGGCTATCGCCATCCGGCTTAAACCCCGCCCTACCATAAGGGTACTGCTGGCGGTGGAAACGAAAGCCGTAACTGAGCTGGGCCAATCCTCACCTTCACTACTGAGCCAGGCGTGCTGGGCCAAAGCGCACCCACCGGTGGGAAAACGCCATTCGATTTAGGATGTAGCACTATATGGGAGGGACCGAAATACCTGGTCAATCAGTTTCCTCTAAAACAGGCAATCTTTGGGATGGTTTAATCTCTACATGTAAAGAGCAGCTTTAGGTGTGTGGAATATGTTTTGTGGCTGAACCGTTTGGGTAAACTTGATAAATTGTGGTGACTGCAATCCTTTGGAGACGGTTTATACTTAACATTAACGTCGCTAAGAAATCTGTGAGTTCATACTTTTGTGTTATTGGGAACGACAGACATGCTTCTTGTGTTCATAAAAGTTTGAACAACCCATTTGAGAAAGTAAATAATTGATAGTTCATCTTTAAGATGTTGCCAAAGGCCTAGTTAGGACGTAACATGATTGATGGTGGTAACTTTTGGGAATACAATTGCACAAATGGAATAGATAACGGAAATGTATAAAGGATGAGTAACTTGACCTTGGTGGTTTCATTAATTTATTTTGTTTGGAAATAATATAAAAGCAAAACAATAATTTTGTCCAAAGTGGTATGTGTTTTTGTTCAAGATAATCTCACAAATTAGTTCAAGAAAGGTAAGAAAACTTGTATTTTAAATCGGAGCAAGTCTATCAATAAGTGATACGGTTGAACGCTGCTTTGAACATGCATTATGGAATATATTTAGAACTGTATCCATAGTAAATTCTTTGTGTTATTATTTAACCGTTTGACACGGTGGGTTAAGTGGCCCATGAAACATTTAGTACAGTCCCAGGAGAGCATTTATCACCCTGAACGGGCACAGAAGTGTACATTTTTCTGTTTCTTTCAATTAGTATTTATTTTTACTTCCTTTCTTTTCTTTCTGTATTTTTTCTTCTTTGTAACTTGGGTTAAGAGTAGCGTGTTTTGGGTGCCATCAGCAGTATGTATCCTGAACTCCAACACTAATCAGTCTCTGAGGGCAGTTCTTGAACTGATTCAGCAGTTTGCTGGATCTAAACTCTCCACATTCACTCCTTGTAATGTCATCACCCGCCTCTTGTCACTGCAGGAGACCTTGGAGGACATAGATAGGAATGGCGATGGACATGTGGATGAAGACGAATATATCGGTGAGTTGTGGATCAGTAAGAAGGGGTATTAAGCGGGAGTAAACCTATCACAAGTATTTATGAACGGGATTTCTATTGTGAATATGAACTAATTTCTATAACAAAAAAAACGAATCGATCACTCAAGCATGAAATGTATACCTACAGCTTATATGTATTATGTAAAAAGAAAAATAAACAGTTAAGTAAATAACTGCATCCCCTCAACTCTGCAAAACCTCAACCACATGCACACTTTAACAAAAGTGTAGTTGTCCAATTTCTTTGTGTATATATTTGGAAAAAATCCTTTTTGTACGTTGTACATTTGGTCGGGTTTGCCTTTCAAACCAGCGGGGGGGCGGTTAGGGCCACTCTCCAGGGGCCTCGTTAAGGAATCGGACCCCTGCTTATTGCTCTCTGTGGGAACACACTGTGTGCGCTCTCAGAACACCCAGAGGACACTCATTTCTCTAAAGGTCACGCAACCTTTTACAGTGTTGTTCATCTACATGGTCTGACCAGATCTCTGCTAATGTAATGTTCTGCATAATGTAACCACTGTATGTTGTGGAGCACAATACTAGCAGTTATTATTTAACATTGTTCTTATTATTTTCCATGCCATTTTCCAATGTATATTTTCTCTTCTTTTTTTTTTTAGCCGACATGTTTGCCCATGAGGAAGGCGGGCCGGAACCGGACTGGGTCAAAACGGAGCGGGACCAGTTCTCAGACTTCCGGGACCTGAACAAGGATGGCAAGATGGACCAGGAGGAGATCCGTCACTGGATCCTCCCCAAGGACTACGACCACGCCCAGGCCGAGGCCAGACACCTGGTGTACGAGTCAGACCTGGACAAGGTAAGACGGGCCTCCTTCGGCCGACCGGTAGAGGTAGGGTGTCTCGCTCAAAGATGCCTAAAGGTTAGACTGCCCCACTTAACCGTGTAGCGTAACTAGTAAGCGTGTAAGATATTGAATCTGTGTATCTTTCGAGGCCTGTATTAAAGGTTGTATCAGCGATGTTGGGTGACGTCACTTCTGTTGGTATTTAAAGAGAGATCCCAAACAAACAGAGCCAGTTCGCCCCTCCCTTCCGTGTTTCGTGCATCCAGGAAAACTATCAACCACTAACACCCACCCCTTGTCGGTGATCGGTTGGAAAACTATTTATTTGGGTTTTAAGTGGTCGGTAGTACCATTTTATTTTTCGTGTACGAACTCGGAGCACAGGCTGCCTACAGAGATGCGTTTTTTCGACGGCCTGCTTATTGGGCGGGCAGCGAGCGAACCGTGAGGAAAGATCAGATGAATGTGATCATTAATGTTTCGGCCTAGAATCACTGACACAACTTTTAAGCCCCTCCATTTCAGACCTGTCTGTCTCCCTACCTACGGGCTGCCTGCGTGCACTCGGCCCGTGCACTCGGCCCGTGCACTCGGCCCGTGCACTCGGCCCGTGCACTCATTGCACATGACCCGAGTCATCCACAAGACTAGGCAGACCTAATGCTAAAGCTAGCGAGCTAGTCACGTGTTATGGGGGAGTTGCTTTCGAGGGAGGCCTGGGGGAGGTGGTGGGATATTTTCAGTGAGATACTTAAAAAATGAAGCTTACTCTGGCTGGTTTCTCCAAATTGCTTACCCTAGCTTTAAAGTTTGAACACTTTACACACACACACACACACACACACTTTACTTTCTCAGGACAAGATGCTGACCAAGGATGAGGTCCTGGAGAATTGGAACATGTTTGTGGGCAGTCAGGCCACCAACTACGGTGAGGACCTGACCAGGAACCACGATGAGTTCTGAAGCACTGGTGCAGCTCCCGGTGGGCAAGGGACAGGGGCTGTCATCTCCCCAACGGCTCTCAAACACCACCACCACCGACACCACCTCCTTAATCCCACCCCACCCCCAAAAAAAACAGTACTTCAGGCGAATTTGGTTGGCTCCAGGGACGAGTAAAGATGCCAATGAGAGAAGCTGGATTGGATGACGGTCTCAGCACTGACATTAAGGAACTCATCAGTGGCACCACTCTGTTCCTGACATTCAGGAGCAGAGCCGGCTCAGGGGTTTATTTAGAATGGCATCAATAGTTTGTCTCCCAGAGTTGGTGTTGGCTCAACTGTCTTGCTGTCAACTGATTTATGTAAGTGTGGTCCGTAAAAAACGATCCGGGCTGAACTCTGGATGACCAAGCGGATACAGCTAAGGTTTCTTTGTTTGATGACCTCAATGTGAAAAGCACAGCCCAGAGAACTCTTTCTGATCCTATTTATTGACTTCTTTCAGAGGATGAGCTCCAGGTGCAACTAATCATTTCACTTTATAATGTGGTTTTGTTTTATTTATTTACACATTTTTACCCATTTACACATTGCTTAACACGTTTATTCAGCTTTGTTTGATCGTCTTCCTGTAGTTCAAATGTTATGGGATGTCTTAGTGAATGGCATGCCCTTTACACGTTTTTCTTTTTATCTAGAGATTTGCTGTTCTTATTTTGTGTTTGTGTGTATTTATTACTTCACTGAAGGTCAGCATATACATTGTTTTAATGTAGATGACCTACATTGAGGGTGTCGCTGCAGGAAATGCAAATGAAAGAGCTTCACCTGGCGACGTAAATAAGGACCTTCTACTTCCTATCCCATTCATTTCTGTTCAGGCAGTTGTATGAATTTACTGTATTTGTATGGAGCCTGATATTGAAAATGAAATAACCTAAAGTAACTTGCATTTAAGTCTGACATTTTTATATTTTTGTAATTAATCTTGTTGGCGAGTAAAGGAAGTTTGAAAAATACTAACGCCTTGCTTCTCATTTGTATGATGTGTTGTATTTCTTATACAATGATGGAAAGGAGTAGAGTAGAAGGGACATACTGAGGCAGAATATAATCACTCATTTAGTTTATATCAGAATTAAATAAATCAAACATTGTGAGGTTAGCTATAAGCAGCATCCATTTGCTCTCTGGACACAGAGGGTAGAGACAGGGGTCTGTTCATCCCCGGTCAGGCAGTCACCCTCTGCAATTGGTCATTCTAGATCTAGAGGCCTTCACTCGCTCACTCAAGCTCCGATGTGCATAGCCTCTGCTCCCTCACTCGCCCTCAATCTCCTTTGAGTTTGGATCAAGTTGCCCACTGTTACTTACTCCGTGCCTTAGGGGTATCGTGTCCCGAGCGGTCCAACTCTGTTTTTGGTGAATCTTGTGCACGAACGGGACGTGACGCACTTGACACCCCGGCCATGGTGATATTAAACACATTAACGACTTGTTAGAGAATTCTTGTAAACATCTTCATCTTTCCTTTCCCCACCCCCTTCACGGAGACCGGATCGTATCACTGTAAGTGAGTAATTAGTTGCACCCCCTTCCCAACACACACACGCACAATCATACACACGCAGAGCGGACAGGAAAGTTAAGCTGACTAGCTCTCGCTCCTGGCTGTGGCAGTAAAGACTTCCATGTAACTGAGAGAGCGTCTCCTGCCACCAAGCCTGTCCCCGCTGCCTGCTCATGTGTAACATATGGATATATGTGTGCCAGTTAGCAAGACAAGTCAAGCGGGACCAACGCGATAAAGCTCATTAGAGACGGGCTGGGGGGGGGGGGGTGGGTCTATGTGTGGGCTGCTGCAGTAATTCTCTTGTAATGTAAGACCTATCTTTGGCCCTTCCAACACTGCAAGTGGATCATGGTTAGTTTCATATAAGCCCTTTTCTTTCAGAAGGGGCCCTGTGTTTTGGAATTGGGCTGGAATATTTTAGGTGTATTTGTTCACCTAATGAAACAAGGTTTAGCTTCTGTTCAGATGTAAATATTTATTTGGTGGAATATTGTCCATGAAACATGTTCATCCATTTCAATACATCATTATTTTTTACAAAATAAAATGCTTCACTGCTTGTTTGAAGAAAAATGGTTTAGTAAAATGTATTCAAGAGGTGTTGCAGCATTATTTTTAAATGATTAGTAAAATTTTCAGTACATTTTTGATATGTTGCTCTTTTGTGTTGCATGCGGATGGGGTCAGGACACATGTATTTCCATGAAACACTTATTGGCTGAACACGCATCTCAAAAGAACATACGATTTGTCATGTGCATCTGTGTATGCATGTGTGCAAGCGCAGGACAATTATTTGAACTGTGTTATTAGATGTTTTTATGCCTATGTGTGCATTTATGGGTGTGTGTGTGAGTGTGTGTGTCCGTGTGTACATCTATGCCTGTGTGTGTGTATTTATGTGTGTTTGTTTGCGTGTGTGTATGTGCGTCTGTATGAGTGTCTGTATGTGTATGCATTCATGTGTGTGGGTGTGCATGCATGCTCCATGTGTGTGCGTGTTTGCATGTTCAAGCAGATGTGTGTGTGTGTGCACACCTCGTGGTCATGTTGGGGCGATAGACTCCTCCAGTCATTCACACTGGGGGAGTGTGCCTATGTTAATCCCTTCAGAAGGCCCTCATATGAGTGTCCGTGCTGATCAGCCCTTCTATGGGGATATTAATGAGCCTTCTGGGTAAGAATGAGAAGAACATGGAGGAGGAGGAGGAGGAGGAGAGGATGGCAAGAGAAGAGCGATAGAAGAGAAGTCCTCAGCATATTCATGTCTTGAAGCTTTAGTCATATCTATGTACACAATGCTGATTTGACTTAATATTCGTATCCTTTTTTTTTGCCCAAAAAGTAAACTTCTCAGTCTGTCGTGTCTCTATATTGGAACCTATATTTGGTTCTTAAAGTCTTTTCGGATTCCTTCAACCCTTCCTCAATGCCATTATTTATACATGTATCAACCACGGTTTGTGGAAATAAAACCACGGTTTTGTAAGAAGAATTTAGCCCATTATATAACTTCATAATAAGACACTATGCTTGTGACACAGTTCTTATGTTGTGATAAGATATAGACTATTTCATACAGCATCTCTTTATGCAAACCTAACGTTCACATCAAGGTCAGATAAAGGTTCAATAACCTTACAGTCAGAAATTAGGACATTTATGGTAATAGTTGTTGTAGTAGTGGTAGTATAGTATATATAGCCCATTGTTTCATATGTTTTGTTGTTGCTCATTTCCCATATGCCTGATTATCCTCCTAACAGTGAACAGAACAACATTCGAGAAAATCTGTCATTCTGTTCACGCCATTGTGTATAGTATTGTGTACTTTCTTACCATTCATCCATCCTGTTTAAATGTGTATATCATGCGAATGCAAACGTACTCAGGTGGTTGTAGTGGAAGTAATCAATCTTGCATGTGACATCTGCATACTGCTAAAGTAAAGTCTTCTCCCTCTCTTCCTACGCAGCCCTCTACTCCCCCTAGTGATCAAAACCAACACTGGCATATTTAGTCTTCCTGAACGGCCCTTCTGCGCCTTCCCCCTGGACTTTTTATGTGCCCATCAAGAGAGTGTAGATAGGAAATTGTGGATTAATGGCCACATAATTAGAGAGAAGACTTTAAATAGCCATATATTTCAATCTAGGAGCCATGAAGCCAGTGAGCTGGTAATGAATTCTCTAAGTGCCTCCTGTAGGTGTGATTCCTCTGGTCTGGGGGTCAGAGACACCCAAATCAGTTTTCCATAGCATTTCAAACATGGCTTCGGCTCTGTGTTTTTTCACCCCCTTTCCCTGACTCATTCGATTGGTTATCGTTTATAATTAATGATAGCCGGAGAAACTTTGATCGCATTAACTAATAGGCCAGAAAACTCCTGTAAATCACATTCAAGATTTTCAGACAATTAAATCAGAAAACCGGTATCTTTTACTAAAATCACTCTCACTCCACTGACACCAGATGTCTCTCTCTCTGTCTCTCTTCATCTCTCCCCATCCTTGCAGCTGCATCCCCCCCATACACCTTTTTGTTCTGCGAGAAACAGAGACCATATCCCCCCCCCCCCCCCCCCACAAGAGATGGAAATAATTTTTCCATCTCTCGTTCCCCAGGGGGCCTTGGGCCTGTGTGATTCCATGTCTCACATGATGGAGACACATCTAATCCTGTTAGAACCCCGTCTCTTCCACTGGAGGGGAGAGCAGACAGCAGGAGGGAGGAGGAGGAGGAGGAGGAGGAGGAGGAGGAGCAGGAGGAGGAGGAAGGAGAGGAGATGAGACAGGAACATTTAAACAAAAACAAAGCAAGAGCCCCGTCTGCTTGGACGCCACACAATAGGGTGTGTGTGTGTGTGTGTGTGTGTATGTGTGTGTTTGTGTGCGTGTGTGTGTGTATATATTGGTGCGCATGTGATCCTCTGCATTTTTGTGTCCTTTTGCATCCATGCATACATGTTGGAGTGTACTTGTGTGTGTGTCTGTATATGTGTGCGTGTTTGCATCCAAGTGTGGTTGCATGGGTCCATGTTTGTGTGTATGTGTGTGCTTGCACGTGTGTTTGCATGTATACATGTGTGTGTGTTTCCTTGTATAAATGTGTGTGTGTGGGTGTGTGTGTACACAAATGTGCGTGTTTGTGTTTGCATGTATAAGTGTGTGTGGCTGTGTTTGAATATAGAATAGAACAGAATAGAATTCTTTGTTGTCGTTGCACAGGATTGGATGGCAGTCCTCTTGGTGCTTTATACAAATAGTTGTGTGTGTGTGTGTGTGTGCGTGTGTGTGTGTGTGTGTGTGTTGCTGTTTGCATGCACACATATGTGTTTGTGTGTGTGTGTGTGTGTGTGTGTGTGTGTGCTTGCGTCCACGAGTGTGCTATATGCATAAGTGCGTGTGTAGGCCTATAGCCACTGGGGAGCGGTCCGGCTGCTGCCCGTGTCTCTTAACAGCCTCGTCTCAAGGTGTTCCTCTGTGTGAGGAAGTTTACCCTGCAGGGCCCATCTGAGCTCCCGGGCCCCCAAGGCCTCTTGCATTCCCAGAGCCCCTGTACAGCGAGGCCCCTCCGGCTCCTGGCGTACCGCAGGGAATACCCCCCCCCCCCCCCCCCCCCAACCCCCCAAGAACCCCTAGGCTCGCTCAGACGCTGCGGCAGCAGCTCTGAACAACAGCGCTAGCCAGGGGCTTTTCTGGGAATACAACTAACACCACGCCTCAGTGGGCACAACAGCATTCCCTCACAGCGCCCCCTGGTGGATCTGGCACCGCCTTTACATTGTTGTTGCTTCACTCTCTCAATTCAAGTTGAATAGAGATGAGTTGATGAGGAGAGCTTGGAGTCGCACGCCCCCCTGAGTGTCCTCCGTGCGTCTGCTGCCTCGTGATGAATAACACTCGTTTTTTTTTTGGCCGAACGAATATAGAAGTGAAGTAGGACCCATGTGTAGATGTTGACGTCTCCTGGAAGCAGATCAGCTTCGGGGCTACATGACTGGATCATGCAGGTGTGCTCATCAGAGAAGCTGTAAGCTGTAAACGATGTACTGTCAGGAAAAAAAGTTGAAAGCACGCTACCGCGGACAAACAAACCGTTTACAGTGCTAACTTCAGAAAAAACAGAAATAAGTGCATTTTATGCATCCCTTTATTGGCTGGTTTTAGCCGAGAATTCACAGCTCTGCCATAACCCTCAACATAGAACAATGCTTCTTGACGTTGTTTTATGTTATCGTGTTGCATGTGTTTTATCTGGGTTGAGGCTGTTTCTTAATGTTATTGCATGTCATCGTATTGAGTGTGTTGGTTGGTTGAAGCTGTGTGTGTGTGTGTGTGTGTATGTGTGTGTGTGTGTGTGTGTCTGTGTGTGTCTGTGTGTGTGTGGGGCTCGCAGGCCTGCTGTCCTACAGATGTCTTGGGCTGTGAGCACACAGCTGTATGTCACCTGAGATTACCTACCCTGACAATCCTCAGGGAAGAGAGCCAGCATTAAAGCAGAGGGGGCATCTGGTGGTGTGTGTGTGTGTGTGTGTGTGTGTATGTGTGTGTGTGTGTGTATGTGTGTGTGTATGTACCTCTGTAAGAGTGCATGAGAGTGCGAGTGAGTGAGCAAGTGAACATGTATACATATGGGCGCTTCCGCATGTGTGTGTGTGTATGTGTGTGTGTGTGTGTGTGTGTGTGTGCGTATGTATTAGTGCAAAGTGGGCAAGTTTAATTAAGAATCAGGGTTTCAGTGAGGCCAGATTGAAAGTGTGGGTGCGGTAAGCTACAACAGTAGGCCTACCGATTCCTCTCCTGTGAGACATGTCTTTCTTGTTCATCATCTTCTTCTTCTTCTCCCTTTTCCTGTTTTCCCTTCGATCGGCCCTCGCCTCGCTCCCGCCGCCGGGAGGAATGCAGATGAGACGGATCAATGTGCCGCGGGCGCAGGTCAACGTGTCTTTGACTTTGTGTAATAACGCTAACGTTAATAAAGGAGGACATTTACAAAGTCCTGGGGTCTGGTTTGCGAAACTCCGGTGCATTTCCTAGTTAGCAGTGTACTGGAGTGAGTGGAAATCATCCCCCCCCCCCCCCCCCCCCCCGCTCCACTTCCTGGTGCCCCATGCAGAGAGAGACCAAAGACAAGCACTTCTTAATCAAAGTCCAATGGATTAGCCTAAAGGGGGGGCGGCGGTGCTGGCGCTGGAGTTTGAGCAGGGAGGGAGAGGGAGAGTCGGAGGTGGAGGAGGAGGAGAACATCATAGGAATATCTCCTCACAGCCATCAGACGGATTGGAAAACAACCAGAATCACAGGAAGCACCACTTCAAATGATTGGCCCGTGACCCTGCAGTAACAGGAGCACATTTTAATCTCTCCGTTAGTCGGGCCACATATTAACTTCTACCCAGATCTCCAACAGTAAGCGCATGCCGCTGATGGGATGAGCCAGCGCGTGCAAGCCTAACGTCTACTTATTATCCATCTAGTGTGTGTGTGTGTGTGTGAGTGTGTGTGTGTTTGTGTGTGTGTGTGTGTGTGTGTGCGTGTGTTTGTGCGTGCGTGCGTATGCGCTCGCGTGTGTAGCAATGGTGTGCTGCAGCTTACGTACATATATACTTCTATATGTGTATAGTACACTCTATGTGTGAGGCCAAGCTAAATATACTAGCTGTGCGTGCGGGGTTAGATTGCTTTTCTGTATAGATGACATCATTAGCCCATAGAGTCGTGCAACAGCTCCATGTTTTATTAACCTACCTGCTGTGGCTAAATCACTCGCAGAGACACGGCACACACGCTAGCGCACGACTCCATCCACGTCATGTATATTTGATGGGCTAAGCAGCTAGCGCACTTGGCTGCCGCCTTCCCTGACCAACATGTTTATTGTGGCCTCTCGATATCACCTCAGACTAAGACTGAGGTGAATGATGATTTATTCAAATGTATTGTAAAGTGTATAGAAACAAATGAGGTGGGGCCAGCGAGGTCAGAACTTCAGCAATCCAGCAGTACTGATTGTTTTATCCTTGGCCTGGCCTAAAGCTAGATTCTTCACGCAGTACTCATCCAGCTCCGGCTCTCCCACAAAGGTGGACACTGCCATCGTGTGGCGTTATTGTGTAACAGCGATTCGTAGTTTGAGAAGAAAATAGGCGACGTGGTAGCCTAAGCGATATGATTATGGTGGTGGTGTTGCTGTTCGATTCTCATTAAAT